>NC_086361.1:7061827-7319327 GCF_036324505.1 Eleginops maclovinus | reverse complement strand
TATTTTGACCCACAACGTGATAGGATTTGAAGGGTCAGAATAAGCAGCTCAAACAAAGCAATCACGAGCACCAGGTGTTCACGGGTGGACGAAAAGAGTCTCAGACAATATACAACGAAACATTTGTATCAAAATACTAAAGTCTACTACATTTACACGTAGAGATAACACCAATGGCGTCATTTGTCAGGAATATCAACTGGAAATTGTATTTATAAATGTGAATGAATAAATATTGGGAATGATTTTACCCATACAACAACAACTATATACTAGTGGAGTATTGAAATAGTCATATTTATAATAGGTTAAAGTATATTTGATCCCGTACAAATGGTCTTCAGAGAAACACAGTTCGTCTGTTTTTCTCCGTTTAATGTCCCTATCTGCCTCTCGCGCTCAAAGAAGCACATGGCCTCGGCACGCGCCGACTGTTGCCTACCGGCGACCCTGCCGCGCGCTATTGGCTGAATGTAGGTCACTCGCGGCCTCTGCTCTGCTCTTATTGGTCAGAATTAGGTCACAGTCTCCGCCCACAGGTTTCCCCATGCTACTGCCGCGTGACAGGCCGTCTGGAGGGGGGAGGAGGGGACACAGAGAGGGGGGACTGACTGTGTGGATTAGAGCTGAAAGAAAATCACAATTATTTCTTTAAATTGTATGTAACAAAACTACATGAAAAAAATAAGATTTAAAAGGTAAGAATTCAAAAAAAAGTAAGAAAAATGACCATTAATAAATCTAAGAGTGCAAAATATATATATACAATTAATGTTATTGCAAATACTTTTAATGTTGTATATTGTATGTTTTTGTGTTGCATGTTTGAACTCCTAAACTATATAAAACAGAAGACTAATTTTCCGTAACGATAGTATCATTTTTACTTTACTCCTTTACACTGCATGCATGTCAAATTAAAAAATATATATATATCAAAATGTAAGTACAAATGTTTTCATGTTTTAAACCAGAGTTACTTACATATATGTAATTGTGTTCTTTGGTAGTGTACACGTTTGTTACTTAATGTCATGTTTGATCTTGTTTATCTAGTTCGCCAAATGGAAAAGCTATTCAACAACATCATAATAATAATAACACGCTATAAAAGAAATAAAAAGGCATGAATCATACATAAACATGCAAAATCATGCGTTTCCTGTTAATACTAATTTGACTGATTCATGAATCCGATGCAGCAGCTGCCCTGTGGGAACAACAGTTCCTGGAAGGACCTGGAAAAGTCTGCAAGTCCTCTCTGGTGACAGAGGGCCGTCAAATACACATGACAGGAATGTGCTAGTAGTAAGAGGCCAACATTATCCACACACACACACACACACACACACACACACACACACACACACACACACACACACACACACACACACACACACACACACACACACACACACACACACACACACACACACACACACACACACACACGCTGGCGTGCATCAGTGAAAGTGAGGAACAACAGCTTGACTCCACTAATGTGTGATCAGTTTCATGAGCAATTTCCAATTGAGATTATTTCCCCAGTGTTTTTCCTCCAGACCTGCACCAGCCATCTTTAAAGTGGTCCAATGGCGCTATCTAGTGGTCTTTTCTCAGTAATGCGCCAACACATTACAGACAAAACCACAGCTACAGTACAATGTTGTTGAACCAGTGATAAACTGTAACTCAGTACATTTAAATACACATGTTATGTACTTATACTTCAGTATTTGCAACATCTTTTGCAGACCAGTAGCCTAATTAACATCCAGGTGTTAACTGAGTAAATTCCCTCAAGGACTGTACTTTAGTACAATTGTACTTGAGTATTTATACTACTTTATAATACTCAACTATAATTCAGAGCAAAATTCTGCACTTTTAACTTATTTTATTTTATATATTTGGTTAATTTGAAGATATCAATATACAGCAGTATTACAAAAAATAATGTATAATTCATTATTAAAGCTTTAAATAAAACTTTTTTGATCCCTTGGGTAAATTCACAGGCTACTTTAGCAGTATATAGTAAAAAGTGTCCTTCCCAAGCTGCAACATTAAAGCAAACACATTCATGCATTATTAAGTACAACGCATTGATATAAACTACAATATTTTAGAATCGTGTGTATCTTTAGTTTTGGTATTATAAGAGTATTAAGTATATTAAGTGGTATGTTTTTAGTAGTTTTTCTCCCCCTAGTTTCCAATTTGCATGTCTGTGATTGATTAGCATTTTCTGATTTGCTGTTTTTATTTCTCTGTGGTTGTTTTGTGTCTCTGTCATCATCTAGGTTTTTGCATCTTTAAGTATTTATTCATTTTAGTTTTTGTGTGGTTTGATTTGAATCTATTTTAATTTGTGTGTGTCTGTGATTGTTCTGCAGCTACTCTAATTCTCCATCTTTCATATTAACGTTTAGTCTCTTTTCATACATTTTATCTCTTTGTAGCCGTTTTGAAGCTGTTTTAGTAGTTTAAAAAAATGGTATGGTCATTTTGTGTCTCTAATGCTCATTTAGCATCGCTTTGTACTCATTTTTATTATTTTTTTAAGTTCCTTGCTGTGTTCAGAAAGCTCTCCCAAGTCCTAAACTATTTTTAAAACATCTTGGATCTTCTGGAAAAGTAATCGTCCCCAAGCTGAAAACTGATACTTTTTTCTCAGATAAATATGATGACCTTATAGAATATGATGCATTGCCATCTATTAAACTTCCTAACAGTGTATTAAGGAGAAGCATCATATACGGTACAACAGTATAGACCCACAGGGAACATTTTACTGCACAGGAATCCTACTTCTTACTGTTTAGTGAGACACGTGCCAGAGCACATGAGCCCCCCCCCCCCAGTTCAATCCGTGGGGAGGCAGCTGGATACTCACGAAGGCATAAACAGCTCACCTGACCTCCTGCTCCATGTGCACTACACCTGCCCTCCTACCATTGATGTTTGTGGAGCTGCAGCTCTGTGAAGGTCTGCTCGTGTTGTGTGCGTGGGACGGCGGGCTGCATGTGTCAGAGAGAAACCACTTCAGTGTCCCTGTAGGAGGAGAGCATGGGTAAAAATATACATGGTGGATTCATTATTATGAAAACAAGCTTTGAGAGGATAGAAGTGTAGTTGACCTGCTGTTTTTGTGTCATTCTAAATGTTTACAGATCAGGAGATGTTGCTGGATCCCTAATAGGTTGGAAAGAGGTGGATGGAAGCAGACCTAAAAATATTCCTTAAATCCACACACTGACTTCACATTTAAAAACAATTATCACACAATTTTAACTTCTATTTGATCATTTTGCATATCCACTCTAAAGATTAGTTTTTAATCACCTTACAAAAAATATGGATTTGATATAAAGCTGGAGAAAAAAGGACATCCTTTAAAACTTTATATATTTCCTACTTTTAAAATGTGTTTTGTTCTTTTTGTTTTCTTCAGCGAATGTGGGTAATGTTTTATGTCATTTTTCTAATATTTGTTGAATGTCTGACAGCAACATCAACATCAAATGTGTTGTATACGCTAATAATCATACTCTTGAGGGAGTGGTTTAGAGGCAGGGCTGTCACTGTCGCACGTTCTGGTTAAAATGACCATCTTTTGTTTAAATTAATGTAGCTCTAATAGAATATAAAGTTAAATAAACAAAATAACATTTAGATAAAAAGGGAATATTCCTTCAGTAAAATAGTTCATGTGAAGAGTGAATTATCTAATATGTCTGGAGCATTGCTTCCGTAATGATTATGCACTTTTTTATTATGCTTTGAAGCTGCATTTAGTGACTTAATAAAACTTAATTTTAGTCTTATTTGCTGAATCTGTGATTTTATCCTGACAGAAGGGCAAGAGACTAAGGAAACCACAGCTTCTCTGTGAAAAGACCTTTCTTGTGGTTAAAGCGACCCCTTTTGAATGTACTGCTGTGGTTAACCAGAGTGGATAGAAAGCTGCCTGTTCTATTATGATCCCGTCTGTTACTTCCTGCAGAGAACACCGTTAGCACCTTTAGGGAAAACAAAGCCGACAATTTGGTCATAGGATGGCATACTTCTTAAAACTCACGATGACACCACTCTGTTTCTCCTGTATGTTCTATTTCTTTTACTTTCTTTTTTTTGTATTGCTATTGTTGAAACACTGTAAATTGTATTGGGTGGGTTTGGGGAATTTTGACCGCATGCTTTGTTCCCGCTTGAACGGCCTGTTCTTAATCCATGCACAGCACTTTGTGACTTTGTTTTGAAAAGTGCTTTATAGATAAAGTTATTAGACATTCAATTTCTTTTTCTTTAGTTATTTCACTGAAATGTTGTAGAAAACAGAAACCTTTTTTTCTACAATCAATAGTACAGGTTTGAGCCTAACTTGTATTGTATCTCAGATGAACCGGTGCCTTGAGTTTTAAACATCAAATTAAACAAAGAGTACCATTTCAGATTTTTTTTAATTTGATTTGAGGGTTTTTAACAACTCACTTTTAGGCAAAGAAAAAGGATAGTAATTTAGTAATATTACATTTTTTAGTTTTACAGAAAAGAAAAAACACATCTGGACAGGACCTAAGTAATGAACTATGCGTATACGCTTCGTTACAAAAACTGGGCTTAACCATGGCAATGAGGGAGCGGGTAAAAGGGGCACAGGGAGGAGGTAAAAAATATCACATCGATACATATACTCATCCCGCTGCTTTACAAAGACCCCGCCTCGTTCCCTCCCACCCATACAATACCAACGATGATAAAAGAAATGATACTTGGAGTAAAAAACAGCAAATAATCAATATATAATAAAATATAATACGAATTGTACAGTACACTCCGGTTATTTCTGTTGTCCTTTCCGAATCCTGAACACATTAAAAGTTTGTTTTTCTCTCCACGCCTTTTTAAAAACATGACAGAAGTAGTGTACATTAAAAACAAGGGCACCAACACTTTTCCTTTTTCAGTCACTTTAGCACATCAAACTGCCTTTTTATGACAGATTAGACCCTTTACTTTTCTTTCTTAAAAGATTAATTTATCTTAAAGGGCAGATCTAAGTATAAAAAGTGGGAGATTCTCCACTGGGAGGGGGGGGGAACAAATAAACATACAGAGCAAGAGACACAGACTATACGGATTAACTGTGAATAATGTGAAAACAACTTGAAAAAATAAACAGGTACTAAAAAGGTACCTCACATCTACAATCCGCATCCAATCCATATTATGCGCAAACACTGCTAAGAGGAGAAATAAAACATGATGACGGAGAGGAGACTGGATTAACGCATTTTTAAAACAGGTGCTACTAAAATGTGTGTAGAGTTCCTCCACCCTTCAGGAGGATGACGAGGGTGATTTAGGGCCATCTAAAGCCCGCTAATTTCCAACCCCCTCTGCTGCAGCGAGTCAGGATTGTATACAGATTTATCAGGGTGCATTGTGGGGGTATTAAGGTAGTTACACTAAACCCTCCCCACTTGTTCTGTTAAAAAAAGCTCTTGCTTGCTTCTTGGATTATCTAAAAAAAATAAAACATCAAAACAATCTAGTCTAGAAAACAGTCTTTTTTTTTCTCTACTGGCTGTACTCAGTCAGTACTGTTGATCTCTCGGGCTGGACTGGGACCGGGACCGGGATCAGAACCGGGACCGGGGCCGGGAGCGTCAGTGGGGCTGGGAGCGTCAGCGGGGCCGGGAGCGTCAGTGGGGCCGGAGAAAGGTTGTCTTCTGGCGGCGGGGACTTCATCTTCATCAGTTCCCAGCTCCTGCTGATGGGCGGCCCCCGACAGCAGAAGTCGTGGCGGGCCAGGAGTTGCGAGTTCCAGAAGCGGTGTCGGCATTTGCAGCACTGGAAGGCGGCCTGCTTCAGGTGCTGGCCCCTGTGTCTCAAGGCTTTGTTAAGTGAGCTGGTGCGCCTCCCACACACCTGGCACCGCAGACGGGCCTGGCGCCCTGAGTTTTTCGGCGGATGCCTGATGGCGCGGTGGACCAGCAGAGGACCCTGCAGGGCGTAGGTGGCACTGGGGCAGATGGGGCAGGGGAAGCGCTTAATGGGGACATCCATGGATGAGAGGTTTGTGACTTTGACGGCGCCTCCGCTCCACGATTTGGCCTTCGCCACGCAGCCCTTTATCCTCAGCTGCGCCAGGATCTTCTTCTTCTTGATCGCCGCCTGCATCCTGCCCCTCTTTTTCTTCAGGAGGATCAGCTTCCTGCGGGTGTCTTTACTCAGAGGAACCCCCACCAGCTTTCCGTCTCTCATGATGCTGTGGATCAGAACTTGCCTTTTTTTTTTTCTTTGCTTTTTTGTTTGACCAAGCCGCTTCTGGAAGTTTTTCGAGCGGTAGTGAAAAGGGTGCTGCTGCGGCTGCTGCGGCTGCCGCGGCTGCCCGGGGTCCCCGTGCTGCATGTGAGAAGACCCGGTGTAGTTAGAACCTGACCCTGAGTCGTAGAAGAGCGGCGAGTATCCTGTGGGTTGGGCCTGGTTGACCCGCTGGCCGTTGCGGTCGATGCCGTGCTGGGACAGCTTGTGGCGCACTAAGCTGTTGGAGTAGGCGAAGGCCTTACCGCAGACTTCGCACCGAAAGGACTTCTCCAGCCCGACTCCCCCACCGTGCACCGTCTGCTGATGTGCTGTCAGGTGGAAGTAGTGGCGGAAGGATTTCCAGCACACTGTACAGGTGTAAAGCCTTTGAGAGGGTGTGCCAGATGTTGGAGACTTTTCTCCTTGGGAGCAGGATGAGAAGTAGTCGGAGTTTCCCGAGGGGGCGACCTGACTGATGGCGGCGGCGGCAGCAGCGGCGGCGGCGGCAGCTCCTTTAACCCGCCTCCCCTGACTATCGATCTCACCCTTCCTGTGCAGCTTCCCGTGCCTCACCAGGCTCTGAGCATAGGCAAACATCTTCCCGCACAGATTGCATTTGTAGTTCTTTTGACCGGAGTGCACGGTAAGGTGCTTGGTGAGGTGGAAAGGCTCGCGGAACATTTTGCCGCACACGTCGCAGGCATGAGGCTTCTCCCCCGTGTGGACACGGGTGTGGCGCCGCAGCGTCTCCGCCCTCCTGAACCGTTTGCAGCAAACCTGACAGCTGTACGGCCGCTCCGACCCGTCCCCTGGAGGGGCGGGGCTTCTTCTCCTCCTGACAATGTTGTTTGGGTCTCTCTTCTCTCGGGGCTTCCTCGGCCTCCGGGGCTTTGTGTGGGGCTGGCTCGGGTGGGTCAAAGGCATAGTGGCACCGTTGAGGCTGGACGTAGAAGACGGGCCACCGAGGTTACCAAACCCCAACCCCCCCAGGAGGCCTCCGATGATATCCCTCCTTTCTCCATCACGCCCTTCAGCGTTTAGATCACAGGAAGCAGCAGCTGCGGCGGCGATGGCCGACATCGCACTGCTGGTGACTTCATCCTCCGAATCATCCAGTAGGGAGGAGAGGGGGAGGTGGGGCTGTTGCTGCTGCGGTGGCTGTTGGTGGTGGTGGTGCTGCTGCGGTTGTGGGTGGGGGTGCAGAGTTGGAGCTAAAGGGGCCTTACGCAGAGTTTGGTTGTTCATTTCACTTGCGAGCGTATCTGGGGAGTACAGGGACGCTGGCTGGGCCCGCCTGTAGTCGTCCACCCCGCTGTAGGGCGACTGGTAGCGGTTTCTGGAAAAATCTGTTGCATACTTGTCATTGGCCATTGCTGCCCCATCGTTTGGGAGTCCCACCCTGTTTCCACCGCTTCCCATTTTGCTGCTACTGCTCTGGTTGGATGAGACGCTCCCCTCGTTGCTGGGACGGTTTTTTGAACTCCGAGGAGGTTTGCCACAGGCCCCTGAAGCAGCGTGGTTGAGCAGAGAGGTGCTCTCCCGGAAGCAGCGCCCGCAGGCCGGGCAGCGGAAAGGCTTCTCGTCGTGGATCTTCTCGTGTCTCGTGAGGGACTCCCGCCGGTTGAAGGACTTTTGGCAGATGTTGCAGGCGAAAGGCCGGTTCTCTGAGTGAGTGACGCTATGTTGGATGAGGTGACCCCTCTTTTTAAATCTCTTCCCACACTCACCACAGCAGAACACCCTCTCTGGGCTGGGGGAGCTGCAGTCAGACTTCCTGCTTTGGCTTTCTGGTGTCAAGCCATGGCTGCGGAGATGCCTTCGCAGGCTGGAGAGGTGGGTGAAGGTTTTACCGCACTCCCCACAGTGGTAGAGGGGCTCTGGCTCCGGCTGGCCTGATGAACTGTTACTGTCCTGGGATTTGGACAACTGTTGGTTACCGTTGGCTACAAGCACAGAGGTTGAATTAGAGGAAGGAGGGGCCGACGATGAGGAGGAGACCCTGGAGGATGACTGCTGTTGCCGTGAGGATGATGAGAGGTGAGAGGAATGCGGTGGCTCACTTCCGATGCCACTTATGCCAACACCCCCGGACCCTCCTCCCACAAGGCCCGCTGAGGAGCTCTGACTGAGCCCACTGGGGCTGCTGTGGCTGTGAGTGCTGCTGCTCTCCGATTTCCTCTGGGGCAGGTAGCCCGCCATCGCCTTCTTCCTCCTGCTCCCTCCGCTTGAAGCAGATGAAGACGAGCTGTCTCCTGTCTTTGCATCGTCTTTAGAGAGGGACAGGTGCAAGGGCAGGGGGAGGGAAAGGCCAGCCTCTTGCTGCATTAGCGATGCTATCTGGTTCGAGGAGAGGACTGGAATGCCTTGGAAATCAAAGCCACCCAGAGGGGCAGGCTGGGGCGCCGGGTGGAGGGGGTGAGGGTGGTGCGTGTGGCTGTGTGGGTGAGATAAGGCGTGCGAGGTCAGCTGCTGTTGCTGCTGCTGAATCTGTGGAGCTGTGTGGCCGTGGCTGTGTGCGGAGTGGAGGGGGGGAGGGGCCAGGGCAGAGTTGGAGTCGGCAGACCCTTGGCTCAGACCCAAACCCAAGTGATTGTGAGTGCCTTGCTGCACGAGGAATTGCTCCAGGCTGCTGTTGGTGGGGACGCCGGAGAGGAAGTACTGGTTGGCAGCCAGCATGCAGCTGAACTGCTGGTGGAGGCTGCGGGGGTCTGACTGGCCGACTAAGGGGACCGCAGTGCTGCCGGAGGGGTTGTTGGAGGCTGAGGAGGTGGAGGGAGAGGGCGAGGAAGTGGGGGGACCAGAAGAGGGCTGAGGGATAGAGAGGCCTGGATGCAGCGGTGGAGGCGGGGGCGCAGGAGTGACAACCCCACCGCTACTGCCGCCACCAAAGTCAAAGCGGCCCATCCCAGAATGGAGCTGCTCCTGAGCGAGCGCAGCCTCAGCCGGGTGGAAAGGCCGCAGAAACTGGGGATATCCCGAGCTCCCGCCCCCACTGCTGCTCATTTTACTGGACTTCCTGGAGCTGTGAGAGGAAGACGACTGGCTCTGATGAGAGATCGATGAGGGAGGGGCGCTCATTTTGGCGAATAACGAGGACGAGTCGGCGAAGGCATTACTTCGAGAACTCTGGAGGGATCCCAGGCCGAGGCCGGAGAGCAGGCTTCCTGAGCCGTCAGCGGAGGGCTGGTGCTGCTGCTGGAGCTGCTGCTGGTGCTGCAGCTGGACCTGCTGCTGGTGGCTCAGCTGCCGCTCTAATCCCAGGCCTTTAAACTGGTGGGCCTGGTGTCCACTCAGCATCTCTAGAATGTCCATGGGGTACTTGCTGAACTGGAACATCTTCCAATCCAGGAGGTGCAAAGTGCTGTTTGCACTAAGCCTTTAATTACTCAGAACAGCGTAGACAAGGTGGGATATTCAGAGGTAGTCCGGACCCTGAACTTCCAACAAACCGCTTTAATCCAACAAAAGCCGATGCTTGATTTCTTTTTTTTTTTTACATAAATGTATCACTAATAGTTTTTCATTCAAGAGGGAAGCCTGCAAGTGCTTCTGTGGGATTGTATAAAAAAGGGTCATAAATAGGCAATAAACTAAATCATACTAAAAACAGAGTCTGTAGTGTTTCCTTAAAGTGTTCCATATTTGTAGGCAGGTTTTTAAAAATCAGGTCAGCAGTTCCATGGACAGGAGAGCGCATGCTATATCAGCGGAGGGGGAACCATTGCCTGGCTGCACTTCTGTCCGTTCATGGAGTTCTTCGGACAGCCTGAAGAATGAGAGGGGGACAAGAAACGTCAGAGATTTAGTGACTACATACAGAGACAAAACACTTTTGGCAGAGAGCTCAAAGGGAACCAAAAAAAACAAAGCAACTATTGATTAACATTTATTTATAATTGATAGTTTGGAGCTTGAGTTATTTTTATCTAACCTTAAATTTAATTTATTGAGCCAATTGTTTCATTGAGGATGAATATTGAGAATCTTTCACTAATTATTGAAAATGTACAAGTAATTTTGCTAAAATGTATAAATAAGTCCATATGTCCAATATCCCACTCAAATTAAGGGGACCACCTTCACGGACTTATTTTTCCAGAATGAGACTCAACAACAGTGCAAATGTTTTTCCGTAGTATTCTTAGAGAGTGCTCTGCAATTCTGATTGTTTGTTTGTACAATCTGGTGAAATGTTATCGGCTGGCTTTCTAATATCAGCCAGCTGTAAACCAATGAATGAACAGCTGCTGTTAATCTATATAACCTGTTGCAACAAGGCTGGATCTTTATTTTATATCAAAAAAATGTAAAGCAAATCACCTTCCCAGTGTGTCTTGCTGTTTTTGTTTTTAATGTGAAATGATTTTAATCAAATTAATGTACACTAATTGCACTTTAGAGACAAAGCAGACACAAAGAAAAAAACAATCTGAAAAATTAATTATAACAAATGTGTTTTAACCCTTTAAAGTGCAGAAGTGTACGATTGACTGACTTTATGTGTAGATCTTCAAATAGTATACACTATGGAGAGCAGCAGATAGAGCCTGGAGATAGAAACGAAATGATTGTGGCAAAATGCCACATGACTCCTGCTGGATAACATGGCTGCCTGTCCCCACACACACACACACACACACACACAGAAGTACTACTTGTTATGTTACTCAGTCTCAAAAGGTTTTTGACTAATTAAGAAGAAAATTAATTCATGCAAATATTGGTCACTATGAAGAGCAGTACTTCACCACTTTTACATTTTAACCAGTTATATTTGAATTAAACAGCATCTCCATAGTTGAAATATTACTCATTTGTCTGCAAACATTAACTATAACATGTAAAGGCCCAAATCGTAATAATGACATCTTCTTTCAATTAAACAAGATGCTTCTTTGTTTTGCTGAAATCAACAACCTGCTGCTTTGTCTTCAGAACAAAACATTAGCCCAGAACAGAAATTATTTCATCCGTCTGGATGACATCCTTTTTCAGAGTCTGAGGTTAACGGCGCACTTGATTCTGACCTTCTTCTGGCACCACATGAACGACTCTCCCCTGAGACAGAAACCAGAGAAGCCAAACATCCTTATTGTACCGTCACATCTGCGTACAGCCTGAAGCTTGGCAGAGTGACAGGAATATTCACACAGCAGTAATATCAAATAATAATCATCAGAAAACCCATAAACAATGCGGATTTTTCCTGAAGATTATGGAAACCTGCTGTTACTTAAAGCTATGTGTGCCTTTAAATGTTCTTCAAAAGCTAAACGCTAAGGCTACATTGTTGATATCTGTTTGAAGGATGATCAACACAAGACCAAACAACAGTGATATTATTAATGAGAAAGATGTGTCTGTTCACCAAACAAAAGTTATTATTAAAATATACACCTCTATGAAGTTTATTTTCCTTTGTGAGATACTGGTATGAATCGGATTCCAAAAAGGAAGAAGGAAGGTATTTGGACCAGACAGTAAGGCTTGAGCTAAGAAATGTCCTAACAAAACAAAAATTTGTCTCACTTTTCCAAAATCATTCCCTAAAAACGCAAACTAAGAAATCAAACTTCTGCTAGTCCTTCTAATTAGGACTGCATGAAATAAAAGGCAACCAACTCATTTGTGAAGGGGCCCTATTATGCTTTTGGGGGGTTTTCCCTTTCCCTCCAGAGAGAAATCCTTTTGCTCACACTCCCCCTCTGCCTGGAAAGCCCCGAATA
The DNA here is from genome assembly GCF_036324505.1 of Eleginops maclovinus. Taxonomy (NCBI): domain Eukaryota; kingdom Metazoa; phylum Chordata; class Actinopteri; order Perciformes; family Eleginopidae; genus Eleginops; species Eleginops maclovinus. Next base: position 7,307,289 of record NC_086361.1, on the reverse strand, counting down.
TTGTCCTTTGTTTACTTTGGTATCATAGTGACATCACAACATAACACTCGCGCTTCTATTGGCTAGTACTCCAACACATTGTACTTGATAGGGGCGGGACATATCTAGGTTTTTGCCCATTCATAACAGAGCCAGCCATATAACCAATCAAAGCAGACTGGGCTCTGGTTTCAGACGGAGGGTGAAAAGAGGTGCAAAATGAAGAGCTTTTTGAACCATAAAGCACAAAAAGGCACAAAATTAAAATATGAAACCAAAACAATGTGCATAATAGCTTCTATTTAAATGTTGTGATATTGTATCGAAGGTAAACGTATACATGTTACTCAGGCAATCTAATGACCTATATCACAAATATAAGAAATGTTTAGATTTATGATACGTGTATCATAAATGATACGTGTATCATAAATCGAACCCTTTCCGGAGCTGTATACATACGTAAAGAATTGAGAGACCACTCCACATTTTTCTTAAATTTTTCTCTCTACATGTATGGCAGCCATTCCAGTGTCTGTTGAATTCCAACACAGAGAAAAATGGTCAGTAGTTTAGAGAATACAATAAAATAACTCAACTCAAACACATACCTATAAATAATAAAACAAGAGAAAATGATAATGCTGAAGTGGTCATCTAATTTCTTTCGTAGTTGTATATTTAAATCCAAGTAAGAAACATACGGCAAGGGGCAGTCAAACACGTCTTCCACACTACAGAGTGTCAATCTCGATCTCCATCGGGGAACTAGTTCACACATGTTGCGCCAGGTGCTCTTTCAAGCAGACAAAAGGTAATAATCTGTGTATCGCATGCTACTGATTGTTTGCATTAAAAAAACTTCTCAAACTTTCAGCGAGCACCAACCCACGGTGTACAAGGAATTTCATTCAACAGGTGGACCGTGGATGTTTTCAATGTGAAAATCCTTTTGCAAAATGTTGTTGTTGAATGATGCATTTCATCCTAACAGTATGCATTGCTTTAAAACTGCTATTTAAACTGTTTGCTGCAGTTTGTTGGGTGGGTCAGAGGTGGAAACAAATATATCCAATGAGAAAGATCCACAGAGAAAAGTAGAAGCTCTTGTTCGAAACAGACTATATGCACTCTAAAGGGCACATACAGGTGTGACCATTTGTGTTACATGATCTCAGAAAACCATAACAAACTGCAACATTTGCTTTCCGCATTTTATATACATAAGGTTCAGCATGGCTGAATGTGACCCTGGGCTCAAATCCCATTAAGAGCGAGCCCTCTGCCTCCTGAAGTGTCCCGTTACATGACGGGAGCATAAAAAAAAAACATTCTACCTGAAGGACTCAGCCAGAAACATTTAACAATGTTTACCAAATAGAAATAAAGTACCAAAACTATATTTAAATTACTTTAACATCTAATGTATTAATAATGACCTCATTGGGTTTGTTCTATTATATCAATATAAGATCAAATGATGGCACCAAATGCAATAGTAAAAGTAGTGTGTAACTGGGACAATATTATCTTTACAATAAATTATATACAGTACGACTGGGTTTATCTGTTGCATATTACATTTTCTTGCATACTACTCAAAACCACATTGTCATGTGTAAATACTTGCACCAGTATGCTATTGATGCTCCCACAATACAATAGATAAGTGAAAATCCTGTTTTTAGCCCTTTCTATAACAAAACAAACGTTACATATTTCGTATATTCATTTTTTCAGATGAGAAAACACGTGAGTCTTATTTGGAATTAACTTTTTGTGAAAGAAACAACTAGTGTTGTCATCAGGTAGCCTGTGCTGCTGATTCTGAATCTGTGTTTGCAATGAGCAATACTCAGTGTTTGCAATAAGCATGCTTTTACTGCTATATATATGAGCTGATACTCCTTTAAGTCCGTATTTTTGGAAAAGCATACCGGACAAACTAAAGCTAATTAAACTAACAGCTAGTTTGACGATTTGGAGTTGACTGATTTCATGTTGTTTCTATCTCACCGGCTGATCCACAGGTATGGGGCTCCCTGCTAGACTGCGGCTGTTAGGAGAGACACGGTCGCTTTCTCCGCCGACAAGCGGTGTCTTCAGGCGGTCAGCCTGAAACACATGCACCGATAAACGAGCAGGTTAGATGGAAAGACATAACTGTTTTCACCCACCCACCATCAACTGCTAGCATCCATCAATCACTCCACTAGCTAACGGTAACCAACTACCAAAACGCTGCACTGAAGCCCGTGATATAATGTATAACACATTTATAATATTGGCACGTAAGTGTTTTTTGTTGAGCTACAATGTGTGAACAAACGCGTTAAACTACTGTTACATACAACTAAACTGACATAAAGGAGTTATCCCGTTTGAATAGCATTGCTAGCAGCTTAGCCGTGCGCTTATCTCGTCAGCTAGCAAATTAGCCAACATCCCGCTGCTGGAAACAGCTTTTGTTTTGTTTTCTTACCTTGTAGCATACGGTGGCTAGGTGCAAAACCAGCTCAGAAACATGGGAGAAAAATTGTGAAAACAACAAGCTGGTAGTGCGTCGTGAGAGCGTTGTCCCTACTGCCCGTCCGCGAGGCCTTTTTCTTCATCCATGGAAAAACACTGTGAAAGGCCTGGCTCTCCATCGGCCCGGGAGGGCTGCTTTTCATTCGCTAACAAAAACTATTTCCGCTGGCCTGGCCCGATATGTCCATTGTCTGCCGCCTCAGTCCTACAGCTTTCCCAGTTTACTGCTCGTCCTCACCCAAACGGCGCCTTTGTTTTTGTTTGCGTCGTGTTTTTCCTTCTTTTCTCCTCGGTTGGCTGTTTTCCGCCCCGTGTCAGATTTAGGTGTCCCCCCCTGTGGACGATGGCTCCTCCGATGCTGCTAGCTTTAAAATGGTAGTTTCCTGTCTGCATAATGGTTCCGGGTAGAGCCAGGCACAGGTTGGTCTGTCCGGCCGCGACCACTCCGCTGCTGTCCGCTCACATCCACCTCTGCCCTCCAGTTAGCAATATATAGGTCCAATCCAGCATGATGCTCATGAATAAATAAAGTGTGTGTGTGTGTGTGTGTGTGTGTGTGTGTGTGTGTGTGTGTGTGTGTGTGTGTGTGTGTGTGTGTGTGTGTGTGTGTGTGTGTGTGTGTGTGCGTGCGTGCATGCATGTGCGCGCACGCGTGCCTGCGTTCGTGTATTCGTTCCCATAAAAATATATCACAGTGCATTCTGACCGTGTCATTAAGATCCTATGTGAAGTGTGTGTTTGTGTGTTTTCACACTGAATGTGTGTGAAATGTTAATGAGTCAATTAAGGATATCATTACGGCGCATGCTGCATAACATTACTATGTGTATGGGTGTGTAAGTCATACATGTGCTGCTGTGCCTGTGGTGCCTAATTTGCATTGAATTAAATGTATCCCGATAGTAGCTACAGTATTTCTGCTTGTCGCTGCCGTGTGGCTGGGTAAGGATTTGTGCATGTGACCGTTTAATGTGTGTGGATGTGTGGTAAATGAGTGAAAACAGAATAAATTCCCGTTTTGGCTGCACTTCCAAACGTGTGTTCCTGCACGTTTTTTTTCTCCAAATTTAGGTGTACAAAGTAATAGACCTGTTGATTATATTTATATCCCATGTAGTGAGAGTAATGTAAAAAATGAATCATATTCTATTGTGTCCACAGCCATTAAAGTATTGATTGGTGATTGGATTTTTTTTTTTGTGACTGTAAGGAGGACTTTCCTTTCCAAACCTATCCCAAAAACATATTAACAATCCATACAATCATATAATAAATAACTAAAATCATATAATAAGTATCTAAAATGATAGTAAAGTCGATTGAAGTGGTGAGTGCATGGGTAGCAGTGACTCCCATTAAAACCGCTGCTTGGATCTATTCTTTGATATTTTGAACATCAATGCTTTCCTGTTCTTTTGTGTGATTTTTAGTTCAGACATGATGTTATAACTTTAGCTTATTTTTGTTCAGTAAAATAAAATAAAAGTATTGCGTGTAAAAAGTCTCTTAATCATTTGGTTAACATTACCCAAACTATGGTATTAATATCAACAAATTTAATTACATCTAAAAATGTAACATTATGGAGCTGTAAGATTTGGCTTTTCTGTAACAATTTAAATACAAAAAATCTATGACCATGACCGTAAACCATGCTGTTATACTGTAAAAAAAAAAAGAGACTTTATTATGAAATGATCTGACTGTTGTTTCTTCAATCAAACAATTTATAATTTTGTCTTAAATGTCAAAAATATTATTTAAAAAAGATAGTCAAATTGCAGCAAATAACACAGAAAAACAAGGTTTAGTGGGATTTTTTTTTATTGTTATTATCAATTAAACAGTATGGTTCCTACAAACTCAAGAATTGATCACCGTTAACAAAAGGGTTGCACATCTGTGAGACCTCTGTTTGGATATTCTTGGAAATACACATATAAGGGGATGTAATAAATAAATGTATCATACAATTTGAGGTATGCAGAGTAGCTTTGAGAATACAAATATGCCCATGCCTCCCCCTCCCAGTGGTGAACACACTCACACACAACTGCGCACACGCACACACGTACAGGCACACGGTTTAATCATCAGGGGAGCAATTTACTGAACATGGATTACAACATCTGTGTCATAAGGTATGAGGAAGGATGAGACATTAGAAATACAACTGAATTTCACGTGTAATTTACATTTCCCCCCTTTTTTGCCTCTTTCTCTTTTAAAAGTTAATGAGATGTTTTTGTTGTAAAAACCACAGGGCCTTTCCAGTCCTGTCAGCCAAACACAACACATTCTCCCCCACAACCCACTTTAGCAAAACCCAACCTTGCTCCTAATACTGTATTTCCACCTGTGCCCCGAAAGTTCTGTAAGAATGAGCACAAATGAGCAGCTTGTTCATGGAAAACAAATCGCTTTTTGCAGATACATATTTAGCAGAGACACAAACTCACGGCCGTTTCACTTCTAATCAAATACCAAAAACTTGACACAATATAGGCCTTTGATCATTTACAAACATTTCAAAAGTCCTCGCTTTGGTGAATGTATCTCGACAAGAAAAAAGCTGTGATTGATCAATGTCCCCTTTTTGTTTTCTTCTTTTAGCTAAACAACGACAGGCCTTTTTTTCAAATTTCATCACAAGTTGATATGAACACGTAAACGACCTTGTCTCGGGTCTTCAAATCGTCCTCGTGAGATGAAGACAAGACCCAAACTTTTGGTCAAAAATGAGATTCTGCATTCCTAAGAAGAAGACACTGAGAGTTACACACGGGCACACAAATTAAAACAGACGCATGTACATTTACACACATACACGCCGTGACATCATAAGTCAGCACTATGACATCATCAACACTGGCTTCTGACGTCGGCATGCGGTTCATCTTTTCTCTTTTTGATTGCATCAGCTCTTTTTGTTCTGGAGAATACAAATGTTTTTTTGTTTTTTTCCTTCTTAATTCCACTAGGAAAGTTTGGATATTGAAAATCCAGGATTATACATTGAACTTCACAGAGGTTTAAAAAATAAATACATGTTTAAATGAATAAATAAATGAAATAAATAAATCATGATAAGAGCGTTCGTCGTCTGATCAAGGGGGAATCTTTACACGTATGATCATAAACCATCAACATGAGCACGTGTGTTGTAGGAAAAAACTAAAAATGGCTGGCAAGAAGCGTCGCTCAGTATTCAATCATGTCTGTCTTTATCGAGGGGGAAGCTGAAAACCTCAAACAAGGCCTCATGAGTCCCTTAAAACCCGTAAAGGGGAGATCCAGCCCAGAAGGCAAGAAGGTCCATCTCACAGCCAGAAAAAAAAAGTACAAAATATGACATCATCATGGCCAACATATCCTCCAGCGACATAAGAATGTAATCATGGTCGTGTGTTTTTTACATCTAGTTCATTTGCTTTATAGAATTTCCTTGCATGTTTATATATTTTCTTTCTACAGAGGAAGAAAAAAATAATGTGCACAGCATGCCTGCCGACATAGACACGCAGAGGAAATGGAAATGAGAAGCAGACACTGGAAAGAGCACAGACACACAAAGATAATTCGGTATAGCCCTTGGTGTGAAGTGTCCATTGTCCCCTTCCGAAAACCCATCTGCCCCCCCCCCCTTTCCTTCATATGAGGAGAGCAGCTCAACTTGCAGGTGACATGTGGCGATCGTAGCCGGTCAGTGGCACAAAGAACCCCTTGAAACTCACAATGAGACGTTTTGAAACAGCGTTAGAGGGTCCGCCAGAGTCTGCATGAGGATAGTCAATCTTTGAGAATGGTCTAATTAAAACAACTTTTTCTTTTTTGACTAATCAAAGGGTCACACAACAATGTTTAATCCATGATATACACCCACTAGAATTTACTGTACAAAGTTAAGCTAAAACCATACTGCAGAGTGGATTTTACTTTGAAGGCCCGGCCATTCTATAAAGTGGTGCAGTAGCAATGTTAATCTGCATGTCTTAGATAAAAAAAACGTGGGGACATAGTGAACACTCGCAGGCCTAGTTGGTGAACTACAGTAGATAACGAGCTAACGAACACGCTAGCAAGCAGGGAGCACTACAGCTAACTTCCTTTTTTTTCTGAGCTGGGTCATTTCAGTCAATGATTTGATTGGAGAGGATAAAAAAGGTTTCTGATATCGGCAGATTTTTTGCTAACTGCCGGCTTGTGAGCTCGGCCACAAATAGGACAATAAAGTCAAACAATTCATTACGTTAATTCTAGCAATTTCACAAAAATCTGTTGATTTTGCCAATGCTGCTGCTGTGACCGGGCCTTTATATAGCAGGTTGAATCAATGAAGGTCTTGATTTTTTATTCCAAATTATTGTATTTTATATAGGTTAACTAGAGCCATAAAGGCAGTCATGTGAAAGCTAACTGTTCTTGGTTACATTTTTGTTGTAAAGAATGTTTTCCTTTAATGATAGTCCAATCACAACTAAGGAAAAAAGGTCACATGACCAGTCGAAAGGTTATAAACTGGCCTGCTAAAGGATTAATAAAACCAAGTATACACAATGTCTTACATGGCTCAGTAATGTTGGTACTATTAATATCATCAGGTTCATTTCATACAAAAGCAACTTGTTTGGTTTTTAAATACTTTTCATAAATACAAAGGACAAGCAAACCCGTCTGTCTCCGGCTCAGCGCTCTCCATCATCCGCGTTGGATTCAAAGACAGATGAATCTGTCGGAGCTCGAGGACTCAGAGGACAGTGCAATAAAACTCAAGGACATTTTCAACGAATTTCACTCGGCTGGTATCCTTCAAATAAAGTCACAGCGAATACCCGGCAGCCTTTACGCTGCATTCAGGTGATATTTTTTGCTCTTTTTAAATCGACATTTCTGTCTTCCCTTTTCAAAAGAATGGCTGGATATTCTCTTTTTCAACACACAAGGTGACGAGGGTGAGAAATCAATTGGTTATACTCAGTGTGAGATTAGTGATGTCATCCACCACTTTTTGTTTTATGAAGGGAAAGGGGGGGGGCTGTTTGTTCAGCCCTGTGAGGCAGCCAGCTGAGATTGAACCTCTTTCCTCCTGCTCATCTCTCCACTAAAAGCCTCTTCAGCTTCTTTTCAGCTTCACCTCTCTACTCTCTTCTTCCTCTCTCTGCACCTCCCTCTTCCTCTCACACTGTCACCTCGTTCTTACTCCCAGTCCGCAGTCCCTGCACTCCTCCGCCTCCGGGGATGAAGTGCAGCTGCTCGATGGTGTTCTGCCTCTTGTTGGCGAAAGCCATCCGCCGGGAGTTGGGGTGGCCACCTCCGCCCCCGCCGTGGGGGTCCCAGCCGCCATGCATGCCCATCCCCGGCATGGGGGCGGAGCTACGGTCACGGTCGCGATCACGATCACGATCACGATCACGGTCACGATCACGGTCACGATCGTGGTCGTGGCCCGGTGTCGGGTGGGAGTTCATCTTGATCATGTGGTGGCGCTCCATGGATGGCGTGACGCAGATGTTCTGCTGCGACTGGGCCTTCTGGTGGTGGCTGAGCCGGCCCATAGTGGGCACCATGCCGCTCCTCTCACCTCCTCCCCCTCCCATCAGCAGGCCCATCATCAGCCGGTCCTCCAGACGGTCAGGTGACACCAGAAGCCTCTCGTGGGACCTGGAACAAAAAACAAAAATGCTTCGCTAAAATAATAGTCCCAGACAAACGGTAGATGTAAAAGCTGGATTCTGAAGTTCACATGATGATGCTAAAGCCTTTTGCCGCCAGTGAAAGCTCTGTATACCTCGGTACTAAAGAGTTGTGGTGTCTCATTTCTGGGGAGGCTCTCTGTCTTGCATTATACATTATAAACTGCCAGAGCTGAAGGGGAATGAAAATGGGGAGAGAATATACAGAAGCAACGGGGCAGGAGCTATTGTAGGAATACAGCAGGAAAAATGTGGGATGGATGCTCCGGATAACAAAGAAACTCAGCCTTCAGAGGATGGATTCAAAGTCAAAAAAGAAAGCGATTTGTGAGGATTAACATTCGGGGAAAGGTGAGGGAGATAAGTGGCGAGAAGCGAATGCCACAGTGTCTGTATAATTACTTTCCCCGCCAGAAGGGGGAGACAAAGCTTTCACACTCGTGCTTTGAAGTTTGCTGATTTCTGATCAGTTTTGTGATATAGAATCTGTCTAGAACATATCCTTATGACCTAATAATGTTGTTTAAACCGAACATAATTAACACTTTAATTAAAGGAGGGATTTCCTGTTGATGTTTGTGGGGTTTTGTTCTCAGGAGCAGGCCAAAGACAAATTTGGGTTTATATTTCCTAATATACTATATTCTATTTTAATAATAAAACACCCTCTGCAGTATCAGTGATGCAGCCATGTGGTTGAAAGCTCAGGAAAATACAAGTATGAGGACCTAGAGTCGAGATCGTTTTTTAAATGTGTTCAAGGTCAATAATGAACTGAACTAATGTCAAACTTATTTGATTAAAAAAAAATGACATGAGGTAAAAGGTTTTAAAGAATTTAGAGTACAATCCTGATGTCACACTTGACATTTAATGAAAGTATTTAACTTTTTACATGAATATGCACTATGATCCTCCCTTATCGACATTTTTAAGATGTCCTCACATCTTTCATCTTCTTTTCTTTCATTCCTTTCTCTTTAGCATTTCTTCCGCTCTCTCCCTTATCTTACCTGCGGAGCGTCTGCGAGTTGGGGCCCCTGCTGCTGCTCATCATGGCTTTGTAGTACTGGTGCTGCTGGTTCTTTGACAGGCGGGACAGCGTGTTGCCCTCCCCTAAAGCCAGCAGCTGGTCCTGGGAGCGGACACGTCGCGGCGGCCTGTCGAATGAGGAGCTGGTGTAGTGCGTCTGGGCGGGCAGCGGGTACGGATTCGGGGTGGAGGCCGGGATGTGGAGGCGGGGCCGGGAGCCGTGGAGAGGCAGCGTGCCCCGAGAACCCAGCGTGTATTCGCCTCCGAACGGCAGGTAATGCTGCGAGGAGTAGAAGGAGGGCGGACCGTTGTTGGAGCGACGTTTGGAGTTGTAGTAGCTCGAGTACTCGTCGAGTTCTTTCTCTGGATCAGCAAAAAATAGACATTTGTAAATAATAATTATGTAATAGTACTGTATCCAAAGATGACTATTGATTAAAATGTCAATTAATTTATTAAATGTTGAATGTCTGCAAACAACTTTCAGGTACATGGCTTTAGCTGAAAGGTGTGTTTAAAAATATGATGCACAACAACGGTCTGTGACCAAAATATTGAGTACATTCTCTGGGTTTTCTTTCACCTGCGTCCCAGATATAAGAGAACATTAGATTTTACATTTTTAAAATAAAAAAACAAAATGAGCTAGGAAATATTTATCGTTTTTCAGTGATCAAACTAATTTTCTAATATTTAATTTATATTCATGTTGTGTTCAAGGAACTTTAGACCAAAACATTTTTCCAGAGCATAAGTCCACAAAATGAGATAAAATGTAAACTTAAACATCTACAAATCCATGACAACTGGGTTAGCTCTATCTGCTGATGAATATCATCGGATATAATAGGATAAATGGAAAAGAACAGAGGTAAACAATAAATAGCAATGACAATGAAAGATAGATGAGGAAAGATGAAAGAAGGATAAAAAAGTAAGTAAGTTATGCGAAAGACAAATGAGATGTCAATGATGATGAATGAAAAAGAGAGCAAATGGAAAATCATTTGTGTGGAGAGAGAGGGAGGTATAATACCCAGACAGAGAGGAGAGAAGAATACCAGACGAGGAAAATATGAGGTGAAAAAGGTATACAAAAAATGTGAAATTGAGGTGATGGAGTCAGAGGAGCACAGGAAGTGAAGACGGAAATGATAAGAATGGATAATGCAGAAGGAGAGATACACTGTATATTGCATGAGGCATAAAAGAACAAAGGTAAAGGAGCCCAAGAGGAAAAAAAGACAGACGGTATAAAAGGTAAGAAAAGTATGATGGGGGAAGAGTGACATAAGTGACGTGATAACAAAGAAACGGACACAAAGTAAAGAGCGAAGAAAGAGACGTTGGTGAGCTTCATTAATGTGAAATACAGTCTGTGGGCTTTCTGCTCTTTAGCCAGAGACCGCTTTAATCTTCAAAGCATTTCCATGGAAGCAGCTCCCCAAGAGCCAATCTAAACCTGACCTTTCACCAGCCACCTCTTCCTCCCCTCTCGCCTTGTCTCTTCTCTTTCCCTCCTTTTGTCTCCTCTCCTTCTGTTTGTTCCTTTGTCCTTTCCACTTCTTGGGTTTCCTTCATTTTCAACTCTTTATTTCTCTCAAAGTTTTCCCTTTTTTTTCTTTTTAAGACCCATTTCTCTTTCTGTTTGTTTCATGTCCTCTCTGTGTGTACTCCCCTCCTGTGAGGCCAAATTACCTCGAGGTTTCTCCCTTGCTGCCGACGGCAGACAAAGAAGCCTTTATCAGTGTGCTTTCTGCAGCTCTGTGTAGGGAACTACACCAAAAAGGTTTCATATAATGACTGGCAAGAGCCTGTGCTCTCTTTGTGTCACAATGACAACATTTCAGTTTGAAAGAGGAGTTCCACCGATGCTGACGTACAGGATGTTTTTCTGAACAAGCACATGTACCCTGCTTTCACTCACTGATTCGGTGCAACAGTGATTCAGGAATATCTGGTTAGGTTTCCGTTGAAGCAATCAGTGTTTCGTAGCTCTACTCTTTAATTAAATTACATCTTTTTATGTCTGCTTTGAACAAACTGTAAAGTACCAAGAGCATAATAAGCTGTCTGACATGCTACTAACAAAGCTGTTCTTACAACATGTTTAAGTGTCTTAAACATGCATTATTCGTAATGGCCAGCAGAGGGCGACTCCGCTGGTTTCAATGAGAAATCAGTTTGTCTAGAAGTCTATGAGAAAATGACCCTACTTCTGACCTGACTTAATACCCCCGTGAACAATTTCCTCACAAGTGTATAGTCTGAATTGCTAGTTTCAAGTCTCTTTCGATAGAGCATTATGTTTATATTGTAAATTACAGTCTCATTTAGAGTAAATAGACTTTTAGACTTTTTAGGGCGGGGCTACCTTGCAATTGACAATTCATAAACACACCGTTGCAGCTGACCTTTTGCGGGCATCCAATTCCATGACAGCTGCATGAAGCTGTGCAAGCTAGTATACAACCACAGAAACAAGACTTTACTTCCAGTTTAACCGCAAGGCTCTGCATCCAACCTCGCATCGAGCAAAGAGAAAACATTTGAACAGCACATCATGACCCCCCAAAACATTCTTATATATGTATAAGGCTGATTTCTAATGATCTAATTATCTTCCCCTTAAAAAAGGGACAGAAAATAGAGAAACAGAAAATGAAAAAAAAGAGATGGCAAAAACAAGGAGGCGAATGAAGGAAAAGAGAATCTGTTTTCATGTTCAGCAAAACAAAAAATCATGACGTATTCAGAGATGATCTGAACAGTAAAAAGCTGCAGGACAGCTGCGATTAATGCGACAGAGATGCTGTTTGGCAAAAGATACGAGGAAGGAAGCAGAGTGACCTCTCAAGGTCTGATGTGTAATGAGTAGAAGACTTTGCTGCACAGCTTCCAGTGTTTTCTCTTCTTGATTGAATGGAAATAAAAAAAGAATCATCTGGACATTTTCCTCATTATTGCTTTCACTACCTTGCATAGCTACATCGCATGCAGACACACGCCACCCCCCCTGTAGTAACCATCCATCACTCAGCCTGCAGAGGCAACTCCCCTCCCCCTGCAGTCTCCAGCTATCGCAGGGCGAGAGAGGTAAAGACAGACGCTGCCTCTCAAACGTTGCCTTCTCCCTGCCGAATTCGCCATGCCCCTGCAGACAGGCAGCCAACGCCCCTCCCCCTATCTCCACATCTCCCTCCAATCCTTCCTTCCTTCCTTCTCTGATTTTCTTTCCATTCTTCTCCTTCTGCTCAGACGACCTCTCTGCATCTCTATCTTCACAAATCTCTTTTTTGTCTTTCTTCCTGCTGTGTCCTTATCAGCTCTTCCACTGCCTCCCTGATCCTTTTTTTCTGGTCAACCAGCCTCTCTTCCCGCTCATTTCTCCTCTTTCCAATTTCACCCTTTGTTTCCATTTCCCCAATCCCTCTTTCCTCTGCCCCTCCCTTCCTTCTCTCTCTACATCCATCTTTCTCTCTTAATTCTCTCAGTCTGCTCGAATCCTTCAGTTAACTGCTGTCTTTCGGTTACAGTTTACTTACCTGTAATGACTACTTAGCAGAAACAGCGTACACATTTGGATTACACTCAGATGAATATTGTAGGGATTTTTGTATTGTTTACTCCTGACAAAGCTGACAAACCTCCTATTGTAATGAGGCTTAGATATCCGGTTATCTGAAAGTCTAACTAACTGGGCCACAAAAAGAGAAATACCTGGACAGAATAGCTTGAGATAACCTGCTCATTGTTACGTAGCAGTTGAGTTTACCAGGCCTAATGAAGATGATATCAGGTGGAATTATGGGAAGTGTAGGATGCAGTGTTTGTGGAGCCTAAACCCTAAATGGAATTCAAAGTCATAGCTCATCTTCGAATGCTTAAAATGTAGAAATGTGGAAGAACAACACCAGATATCTGCTGTATACCTTTAGAGAAACACTCCAACAGAACATCCATCTTTAAATGATCCAGAATGGATTCCTATCGAGAATACACTTTTCCAGAATATAATATTTTCCTCTTGTTAACTCATCTATGCAGTTTGCTCTATCCACTCAGTGTTTTCATTAGTAAACCGAAATATATGACTCGCATCACCTGCTCATTGCTCTGGATCTCCACCAGAAAAGGCATGTTTACTTTTAAGTTTTGCATGGTGTGGATTTTGGACCAAAAGCATAAAGTTTAGTAGAATGCACGAGTGGGAAGAGTGGGAAGATATGTAATACGTATCGATTGTTTAAAGGACTCTTGGTCTTAATGGGTTAGGGTCAAAACTGAATACATCTGTATTCATCCACAGATGGGGGGGGGGGGTGAAGAGTGTACAGTGTGTTTTTCTCGATAAAAATGTGACGTGTGAGATTTGTTGTAAGTGGCAGAAAGTATATGATTCATATCTTTTAAGAAAGTCAAGTTCATTGATGTCATCAGCGACTGTTTAGCCGCTGCAATGAGTCAAACACAATTTAACTGCTAGCTGGTTGTAGCATCACCTGAAAGCCTTCAGTGGTCCCCAGTAATCTATTAGTCCCACTTTCTCCCCCCCACCTTCCCTCTCTAAAGTTTCTCTTTCCTTTCTTCTGTATTATACTCTATCTCTTCTCCCCCCCACAGCCCTCAGTCCCCCCCAGGCTCACCCAGCCTCTTCAGGGAGCTGTAGCGGTTGATCTCGGGTTTCATGGCAGCCTCGTAGGACGGCGGCAGCTGGGCGAGGTTGTGGAAGGAGTGGGAGAAGGACGGGTGGCTGCTGTTGTGCCTCATGCTCCCTCCCATGCTGCTGCCGCCCCCGCCGGGACCTTTACCGCTACCTTTACCGCTACCTGACAGCAGGGAGGGTCCGGAGGAGAGCTGGGAGGTGTTGTTCATACGGGCTCCACGCTCTGGACGGAGAGGGGACGACAATGAGGAGGACAAGGGAGGTAAAATGGAAGAGGAAGCAAGAGATTGGAGATAAGGAGAGGAAAAAAAACAGGAGCAGAAAAAGGGATAATAGAGGAGGTTAAGATTAAAGGGACAAAAAGCAACGAGGAAGAGAAAATACAAAGAAAAAGAAAGAAAAAAGTAAAGTAATAAAAAAGATAGGAGTAGAAATGGACAAAAGCAGAAGAAAGAGGGGAAAAAATGAGCTAGTTAATGATCAGTAAACACAGGAAGTGTCTCGGAGCTCCATGGCGACCATCTATAAATAATAACTCTGTACTGTTCATCTGAGGCTCCAACACAAACATATCAGCCACATGTAAATACATCGAAAATACAGTGAGAGCATCAGGGGAGAATCTATAGACACACACATTCACATTTATGCAAAGTGCAAAAGCAGCACATGGATCGATACACATAAAGAATGATTTGTCTTATGTAAGATTGGCAGAATGCAGGAGGGGGGGGCGGGCAGGGGCGTCTGTTACATCATACGAGTACATTCATAATTTCCCAAACAGACGGCACTTTAATGACCCAACATGTAGGCGCACACAGCTGTGACCTCACATTTGTAGGTGCTGTACATTTAGAAAGGGAACAATGAGCTAAAGGGAACATCTGAAATGCACAAACGCATGCTGCCCATTGTTGGATCATCTTCAACCACTGAAGAGATGTACACAAAGAGAACAGGAGGAGCTTAATAACTGCTGGGTGACAGCAGCTGAAAAAGGTTAAAAATGTGGTAATATAAAGCAGCAATAAAAGATTACGCAACTCTGGAAAAAAAGGTTAAAAATTTGATAATATAAAGCACCAAATAAAATGTTACGTAACTCTGGAAAATTGCCCATTTGCTGTTGTTTCCTGTCTTTGAGACACAATCAATGTCCAGTCCATTCAGGGTGGTAATGGTTATGAGCTGAGATCTTGTTAAGATTACTGCAGGACATATACTGGCCATTGACCATTGACAGTAATAGGCAATAATGGCCAATAATGTCCGTGTTAAGCGTCACCCAGGGAACACACACCACATTGACTTCTGTACCGTGCATGTTACACACACGGTGGGGAGGAAAAGCAATGCTAGCTGTGAGATCATACCCTTTAGAAATAGTGAGGAAAAGAAAAGCTTGAACTGTTGAAGCTAAATGTGCTTTTTTTGTGTCATGATACAGAATTAGCCCAGTCGTTTCCAAGAGTGCCAGGTAATTGTTTTGGTTGTTTTTTTTGGAACACCTACGTTTGGCTGACAGCGAGGTTTGATAATGGTGTCATGGAAAGATGAACTTCTCTCAATGTGCTGCACAGTATCTGACTCAGAGAGTAGAAGCTCTTGTATCCTCCCAGGAGGCTGTTAACATTATCTAACACAGGAAGAGCGGGAGGACACTAAAGAAAAGCAAGGACCAGTAATGGATTGAAGGTTTATAATCTAACATTTAAAAATATCAAGAATGAATTAGAGAATGAACTAGAACAGCCCTGTTTATGGACACAACAAAGAGTGATGTTTTTGATAGAGTTTAGACAACCTTGTTATTGTTAATAAATTGTATGAGTGAGCTATTAATTTAAGTTTCTGTTTTGTTTTAGGCAAAATGCAGAGGTGGAAGAAGTACTCAGGTTATTTACTTCAGTAGAAGTATCAATACTACACTGAAAATCCTGAAACGTTGACTTTAATTAAATGTATTATGTCAACAAATTTAACATAACTGTATGAGCTGAGCTAAAAGCAATAACATTAAGTTGGAGCTAATGGTTTTTTAAAATTTAAACTTAATATTATCGCTTTCAACTAACCTAATGCAGTCATATGAAGTTTGTTGACATAATACATTTAATTAAAGTCAATATTTCAGGTTCTTTCAGTGTACAGTGTAAAAATACTCAGTTACAATTGAAAAAGTATTAGCATTAATTAAACAGTTTAAGTACTAAAAGCTAAAGTACTCGTTATGCAAAGTTGCCCTTTCAAACACCAGATATTTTAAGTTATTTGTTCAGAATTATTGGTGCAGTAATGTGTTCATCACATCAATTTTGCACTTGGTGAAGGTGGGGTTTATTTGATTTACTTTATACACTACCAAGTTGATTCACCTATAATAACATACTGTATTATACTGCGTGTTGAATTTTAATTTGTATTAATAAACTAAATCTGCAAAGAGATTAGCTCCTATATGTAAATAAATGTGAAAAGACTCAACTCAAAAAGAGTTTGTTTATATGTAATATTATATAAGAGATTTTGACTTGCTAGTAACCCTTAGCAACTGAAGGATGTACAGCACATTAAAAGCACAGTTTAAACTTAGCTTTTACTTATCTGATAGTTGGTTTTATTCTTTACTGTTGCCTACTTGTGTAATTCATCCCCTGAGGGATGCTTGTAGGTGTAATGGTTTGGAATAATTGGCACGGAAACAACTTTAAAAATTCAGTGCAAAAATCATATTTCCACTGCAACCTTATCCAATGTTCAGGGGCAGCCATGAAAAATGCATAGAATTAGCCTCCACAAACAACGACTTCTGTTTGTTTCTTGAGTACAACCACAACATCCCTTCTTTCGGGAGGTAAATCACTCCTGCTCGCATTGCTTTCTTGTTTTCTTGGTGCAAAGCCTGGGAAAACAGACTCAGGGAAAGTGCAGTGACCTTGCTTTAAGCCATGACCTCCGGAAAAATGTAGTGTCAGCTATAAGCACGGTTACATCACTGCTACAAAGGAGAAGGAGTCGAAGAAGGAGAATAAGTAGGAAAAGGAAGAAAAGGGAAAAGAAGAACGAGAAGTAGCAAAAGAAGAAGCAAAGTCCCTCCCCTTCTGGAGTTTTTGACCCTTTTTAAATGATGTCATGAATTACACGTACGTTTGTCTTCGTTATCAGCTTGAAGTGTAAGACGAGTAACTAAGACTATTCACTCAAACGTTGCGTTTGTGATGTCTTTACTTTCTCAGTGCCTGTGTGTTTTGTAACAGGATGTAATCACATTAGCAATAGGTCTTGCTCATACTTTTGCATCCCAGCTGGTAAACAACACCCGCAAGAGCCCACTACAGTATAAAAGTTTTTACTCCTTTAAGTATTCAGTTAAACAGTTCAAACCAAAAAGAATACGAATGTAAAAGCTGAATAAAACTAATAGGAGCGGCTTATCACTAAAAGGCAAATAGCTGGTCCATCTTTGGTGAGCATGAGCGAGGGTCGTTGCTAACTTCACAGCTAGCAAAAGCTGGTGTGAAATCAAGAATATTCAGTCTTATACAAGCTTTCTTGAATTGAAAAATAAACATAAATGGAACATCATATATGTAATTCATGGCACAATTCAAGCACGATCCCACAACTACATTTCTTTCTGTAAACAATCCTTTTTCTTTCGGAAATCAGGGATACATCCGAAGGGGAGGGACTCCGCCTCTCTTTTTGGAAGCAGACCGAAAGTGGGTCGTGGTGGAGGGTGGGGGGGGCAGGCTTGCATAAGCATAGAGCAACTTTGAGCTCACACTCTGGTGAAAGATGTGTCACGTTCAACAGAACCACACGTATATAGTATGTTTGAAAAGCAGTGTTGAGAGTGGCACAGCTGTTTTTAAGAGTGCGGGACAACAGGCTGTCATAGCAACAAGACAGACAGACAGAGTGGCAGTGAAGCCGTGGAGGGAGGGGGGGCAGCTGGTCGCCGCCCGTGCTGCAGCGTGCTGCTGACCACGAGGCTTACCGATGGTGGCCGTGTGTTTGGGGCTGGAGGCAGACCCCTGCTGGTTAAAATGGTGGTGCAAGTTCCCAGCTGCAAAGAGAGCAGAGCCAACAAACTGATGGACAACCACTCCTGAGACACAGAGCTGTGTGTCGAGTAAGCACATGTGTCAGTAGAGAGAGAGAGAGGACAGAGAGGGACAGAAGAGGAGACAGACAGACAGTCCCTCCAGGGATTGATTCTTTTATGGTTTTATATTATTGACACATTTACAAGATAAACTCAATCAAACTGTGGATAAATATGTCTTTTCAGAGTGAAAAGACAACGTAACAAATGTTCGATGGGTTGATTTGACATATTTTTATTTGCAAAAAAACAACCTACAATCATGTATTATGTGCGAAAACGTAGGTTTTTAATATGCTGATGTAAAAGTCAATCCATTAAAGATGTTTTAATCAAATATGGACTGTTTAAACTATGTGTCCAGCGTGTGTTACAAGTAATAAGAGAAGTTCTAAAAAGAAAAAATAGCATATCTGTTTTTACAGCACATTGTCCTTGATATGAATTTCTCATTATGTGAACCTTAAAAAATACCCAAAATACAACTCAGCAGAATCCTGGAGAGACTGAGAGAGCTTGTGTTGGGAGAGGTGAGAGACAGAGGCAGCAGTAAAGAGAGAAATGTGTTTACACTGTCATTATGCGACTTGTTACAATACAAGAAAGCAAACACGTTCACCAACACTGATTTTCAGCACTCGTCTTTGTCTCATCAGAAACGTCACAAAGCTGTGGGCAGCCTGAGGTGCACATGGATCACAGAATTCCACTGACAGAGCAATGATTACCTCAGTGAGAAGTGCCCACACTTTTTTTTACAGTAAATATCACTTGATTAAGCTGAGAAAATATAAAGAGAGCCCACACATCAGAAAATGTTAAGCATTTAAAAACAGTGAAAATATAAGGTCCTCAGGGACATCCTTTAAACCAGATTAGCTTAACATCCTTTTTTGTAGTTGTTTACCCCCAAACAACACAATGAGGAGAGTTTCTTTAAAGTTAAAGGGGGGTCCTTTTATGGTCATTTTCAGGTTCATAATTATATTTTGTGCCTCTACTTTGACATGTCTCCATACTTTAATGTTCGAAAAGCTCTTTCTTTTTCTCATACTGCCTGTACATAACCTTTTTTCCCCCTCTGTGTGAAACCAGAGCCCTACCTGCTGTGATTGGTTAGCTGGCCAGCTCTGTTGTGATTGTTGTATGTGTTGGAGCGCTAGCCAACAGAAGCGTGATGCGATTGTCACGGAAGTAAACACCAGTCCAATCCCGTTGTTTCAGACAGTGTGGGGGGATGGTGGGAGAGAAACTTCTTATACAGGGAATTTTGGGAATTTAGCCTTTGCAGATTATTTACATTCATAAAAACCTAGGAATGGGACAACCACCAAAAGCATAATAGGGTCTCTTTGACGGTATCATTTTTAACTTACTGTTCATCATGAGTATTGTAGTTAAAAAAAATGTTACTGAGCAGAAAGAGGGGGGGGGATATCTACAATATAAGCTATTAAAAAAATAATTTCTGCAAGATGATCTACAAATTTGGATAATTGTTGAAATTAAGTCTACATTTCGTCCTTTAGCCCCTCTTCATAGCTGCGTTTCGCATCTCCTCAGTCACAACAAAAGTATTCCACTGAGATAGAGGTTTAAATAAAAGCAATTACCATCTATGTCCCCGGGGACCTGGCACTGTTAATTTCATCTGAAAATGATGACTAATGTGTGTAATTAATCAGATTTATTCTACTTTTAGTCTTCCTTGTTTTAAATGAAGTTGGTGGGACTTACTGCGGTTGTCTTTGCCCTGCAGGATGGGGGTGTAAAGGTTTTTAGACGTCCGTCCGTCTGAGGAGGTGGTCAGCCCCGTGGAGTTGTTCCTCTCTCCCTGCTGCACCGGGCTCGACTGGTGACGCAAGATGTCCACCAGAGATCTGAAGCAGCACAGGAAGAATGATCAGATGAAGAAAAGAGAGGGCAAAAAGGAAGACCAAACATGAAACTGGATTTCAGTTTGTAATCAAGATGATGGAATCAGAGGAAGAAACCCTCTTTATTAGTCACATACATGCACACAGCAGAGCACACACAGTGAAATTAGTCCTCTGCATTTAACCCATCCTAGTACTAGGAGCAGTGGGCAGCTATTGTGTAGCGCCCGGGGAGCAATGGGGGGGGGGATTGGAGGTGTCCGGTGCCTTGCTCAAGGGCACCACAGCAGGGACTAGGAGGTGAACTGGGACCTCTCCAAGTAGCAGTCCACTTTCCATATTTCAAGTCTGTTCGGGGACTTGAACCAGCGACCCTACGATTCCCAGTCCAAGCCTCAGTTACAGCTGAGTTATAGAGGAGGACAGTGGTGCAGGAATGAGTCCTAAACCCACACACAGTATAAGCATTGCATTTGAGCATTCCGGGCTTCGTTGTCAAGGATTTTTTGATTGTGTTTTTAGTTATAATCTCTAAAAAAGGTCTGTGGTTAATACAAGCTTAAGGAGATCCACATTTGTTTCATAAAATACCTCAGTAAATACCCATCTGGTAAAACTGTATGGTTCTTAAAAATTGCCTGAATGAGACTGCTAAACATCAGCACGTCATCATAAGCCTCCTTTTAGTGAAGTGAAGTCATGTGACAGGCAGTTTGTTTTTAGCATTACGCTAGTCATTTACTTCAGTCGATTGCATTTATGATACCACTATTATAAAAGTGGTGTTGATATTTGAAGACTATATTGCTGAAGACAAACGTGTCAGTATACAGTGGGGCAAAAAAGTATTTAGTCAGCCACCAATTGTGCAAGTTCTCCCATTTAAAAAGATGAGAGAGGCCTGTAATTTTTATCATAGGTACACTTCAACTATGAGAGACAGAATGAGAAAACAAAATCCAGGAAATCACATTGTAGGATTTGTAATGAATTAATTGGTAAATTCCTTGGTTAAATAAGTATTTGGTCAATAACAAACAAGCAAGATTTCTGGCTCTCACAGACCTGTAACTTCTTCTTTAAGAGGCTCCTCTGTCCTCCACTCGTTACCTGTATTAATGGCACCTTTTTGAACTCGTTATCAGTATAAAAGACACCTGTCCACAACCTCAAACAGTCATACTTCAAACACCACTATGGCCAAGACCAAAGAGCTGTCAAAGGAGACCAGAGACAAAATTGTAGACCTGCACCAGGCTGGGAAAACTGAATCTGCAATAGGTAAGCAGCTTGGTGTGAAGAAATCAACTGTGGGAGCAATTATTAGAAAATGGAAGACATACAAGACCACTGCTAATCTCCCTCGATCTGGGGCTCCACGCAAGATCTCACCCCGTGGGTCAAAATGATCACAAGAACGGTGAGCAAAAATCCCAGAACCACACGGGGGGACCTAGTGAATGACCTGCAGAGAGCTGGGACCAAAGTAACAGAGGCTACCATCAGTAACACACTACGCCGCCAGGGACTTAAATCTTGCTGTTCCAGACGTGTCCCCCTGCTTAAGCCAGTACATGTCCAGGCCCGTCTGAAGTTTGCTAGAGGGCATTTGGATGATCCAGAAGAGGATTGGGAGAATGTCATATGGTCAGATGAAACCAAAATAGAACTTTTTGGTAAAAACTCAACTCGTCGTGTTTGGAGGAGAAAGAATGCAGAGTTGCATCCAAAGAACACCATACCTACTCTGAAGCATGGGGGTGGAAACATCATGCTTTGGGGCTGTTTTTCTGCAAAGGGACCAGGACGACTGATCCGTGTAAAGGAAAGAATGAGTGGGGCCATATATCGTGAGATTTTGAGTGAAAACCTCCTTCCATCAGCAAGGGCACTGAAGATGAAGCGTGGTTGGGTCTTTCAGCATGACAATGATCCCAAACACACCGCCAGTGCAACGAAGGAGTGGCTTCGTAAGAAGCATTTCAAGGTCCTGGAGTGGCCTAGCCAGTCTCCAGATCTCAACCCCATAGAAAATCTTTGGAGGGAGTTGAAGGTCCGTGTTGCCCAGTGACAGCCCCAAAACATCACTGCTTTAGAGGAGATCTGCATGGAGGAATGGGCCAAAATACCAGCAACAGTGTGTGAAAACCTTGTGAAGACTTACAGAAAACGTTTGACCTCTGTCATTGCCAACAAAGGGTATATAACAAAGTATTGAGATGAACTTTTGTTATTGACCAAATACTTATTTTCCACAATAATTTGAAAATAAATTCTTTAAAAATCCTACAATGTGATTTCCTGGATTGTTTCCCCCATTCTGTCTCTCATAGTTGAGGTATACCTATGATAAAAATTACAGGCATCTCTCATCTTTTTAAATGGGAGAACTTGCACAATTGGTGGCTGACTAAATACTTTTTTGCCCCACTGTACATGTTTGCCACAAATCTTTTTTCTTTAATATCTCAAAAATAATCCAATAGAGAAATTCCAAAGCCAATTGTCAAGGGAGCCATTGTGATGCTAACTTTCAGGTCGGCCTATAAGATACGTCGGCACCGCACCACTTTAGTGAGGCTCTACTACTTATATTATGGAACAAACTGAATGGAAAACAGTCTTTTTTTACCCATCACACCTGTCCTGTGCTCTCACCTGGGCATGTTGATGTCTCTGTTGCGGGGTCGCCGTGCCACCTTGCTGAAGGCGATCCTGACGCCCACGGCCACCACCAGCGTGAAGGAGATCACGCCTCCAATCACATACGCCGTACTGCAGTCAGAGGAAAACCTAAATTAGCTCACTAAGCATACAGTAAGAGTAATAAAATAAAATAAACAGTCTGTAGGCTTTTATACTTTAATTCTTTAGTATTGCATTGTATTTATTTTCACTCAGGAAATAAATGAATTCCGATTTTAAACATATAGCAGAAGCACACAAATAGGAGTTGTTGGTAGAAAAAGCACAATGATTTTTGGAAGATGAATTATGTAATCACGTCTAAATAGGCCCCTCATGTGCTGTGTAAGTGTATACTGTATGTAACAACAAACAATACTTCTGCCTAAACCTCATTATTGATTTGTTATCATTTGCAGTAGTTCTTTGTTCTCCTAGAAGAACTTTAGAAATATAGCATCATTTTAGGTATTGTTTAAAATAAGTTTCTTTCACTATACAAAAAAGAGGTAACAAGTTATACCTCACTTCTTTGTTTCTGCTTCTAAATAATTGCTTCAATATTTTCTTTTTTTTTTCTTTTTGCAGTGTCTCTAATTAACCCTACTAGTGACAAACGTGTGTGACCTGCTGTTTTGCTGCTGCAGCGTCTCAAAGTCCGGGTCGCGCTTGGTGTCCGGGTTCACGGTGACGGGCACCTGCGGCTCGGCCCAGATGGGGGAGATGTAATTGTTGCAGGCCTCCTGGTCCAGCCGGCTCCTCTGGTGCTCGCAGCAGAAGCGGTAGTGGCAGGTCCCGCAGCAGTAGATGTAGCTGCCCTTGGAGCAGTTGAAGGTGGTGTCAAAGTGCCCCATCACATCGTAGTAACCCCTGTGGAACAGAAGTCGAGACGTTTAACGTGGACATTTCACACCTCCAGCAGCATTTTTGATTACAAACATTACAAGCTTTAACAGGCGTTGGATGTAATCCGATTTGAGTTTGGATAATCTTTTGTCTTGGAAGGTGGATTACACATGGAAAACTAATGTTTTATTAAAAATCTAGTCAAATATGGAGTTTGCATGTCTTTTGTCTAAACAACAATGCTGGCAGCATCTAGGATCTCGGCTTTTCTCAGTGAACAAGCAGAGAGGAATTCTGTCTGAATCTAACTAGATACACCATTTTAATTTGTATAATTAAATTATTATTCTACATTTTTTAAAGAATGAGTTTTTCAAACCTTAGATTTTAGTTGACTTTAATATGCGTTTCTATTTTTCCTGATCGCATCACCATGGCAATTTCTGTGCAGGAAGAAAGGTCTGGCATTTTCCAACTGAAACAATCAACACCAAAAAAATGGAGGAAACACTGAAAGCTGAGAGCGATGATGTCATCTTACAGACAGCATTAGGAAACATCGCATCTAGACGAACACAAGTGAGGAGCTTATGTCATATTCAAATATGTTTAACTGTTACTATTGGTGCTGCTGAATGAGCTGCTGGTGAGTGTGTGTATGTGTGTGTGTGGCTCGCCTGCATACAACTGATTTAGAGCTGATTACATGTTGCCTAGCAACAGCCAGACGCCTCTCAGTGCAAAAATATAATCTCCAGTGAGATGGAGATCAGAGCTGCTGCAGGAGGAGAGAATCATGATGTGCCTCTGCTTTTTTGTTATGGTGTGATCATCAACACATGACACAGATCCAGGTAAAATGATGGCCTATAAAAGGAACATCTCAGCTACTGTACGGCACACCTGTCAATTTTTTGTATTACTGTTTTTCTTTAGGGAGCAGATGCATTTGAACTGGTTTTGTATTATATGTTAAAGCTTGTTGCTACCAGAGCAGAGTCTACAGAATTTATTACACATCCTGATTATTTCTAGTGTCATTTTACTGGTAATCTGCACACACACACGGCATCTATTCCAGGTCTGTTTGGAGAGGGATCTCTCACCAGGGGCTCTTCCTAATGTTTCCTCCATTTCCATCTTGTTTACGGTTTAAATGGGGGGTTATTTATCCTTATCTGAATCCATAGTCTAATAGTAAAGGGTATCATATTCTGTACAGATTGAAAAGCCCTTTGAGGCATATTTGTGTTATTGGGCTACTGTAGATATACAATTGACTTCACTAAAGTCACTCCAAATAAAATAAAACAAAATACGCTGATTTGTTTTTCTCTTTGCCAATGCCAATTGCCGATATTTATTTTTATATATTTCTTAGATTTTGTTCAGCTTTGTAATACTTAACATACACAGACTTATCTTTTGAAATAAAAATACAAAAATCCAACAACAAGAAGTAGTCTTACTTGCACACATCCACATCCACCAGCTGTCTGGGAGGCGGAGCCACCTGGGCAGCTCCGAGCGGAGGCCTCAGGGCGTCGGCAGTCATGTTCCTTGGCAACATGGTCTGAGGGAGGGGCTTTGGGGGAAGCTCAGCCACGACTGGTGGGTCATCTCCGTCCTCCACCTCGGCCGCTTTCGGCGCCACTTTGGGTCCGGCAGGAAGAGGAGGCAGCGGCGGCTTGTAGCCCGTCAGAAGGAACAGGGTGGTGCTCCTTTTCCCGGCCGCAGCAGAGCTACTGCCGCCGGTCAGAGTCCTGACATCGCTGTCAACAGCGCGGCGCTCCGTGGTGACGGTTACCGTGGAAACACTGAGGCAGGAGCAAAGCAGAAGGGACAGGCAAAACATCCCTCCTGGAGTTGTAGCGTTCATTGTTTTATCACAAAGTTCTTGAGCTGCTGTTGAAAAAAAGAATCACATAAACAGCTCCTGGTGTTGTCAGGGTCCTTTTCCTTTATAAAAAGTGTGTATGAAAAGTCTGATGAACTATTTGCTTCTTGTTCAGTCAAACTGCACAGGAGCAAAGGTCCCTCTTCGAGA
Organism: Eleginops maclovinus; assembly: GCF_036324505.1. Lineage (NCBI taxonomy): Eukaryota > Metazoa > Chordata > Actinopteri > Perciformes > Eleginopidae > Eleginops > Eleginops maclovinus. The sequence goes on along the minus strand of NC_086361.1, from coordinate 7,281,824 downwards.
TTCACTCAGTTCAAGCGACGATCATGAACGTGTTTGGCATTTCACTCTTTCAGCTTAATGTAAACAATTCTCTCTGAATACAAATCCTTCCTTTAAGCAGCTTTTGTAAACATTGAGGTCTTTCAGAGTTTTTAGGCCCTTATAATCAATCGAAATGAACACTTCAACCGATTATAAATATAGAATAATGTGGTTTGTTTTTATGGCAGCAGGTGTCGGATATTAAAGTTTGGTCTGTCAGTTTTTACAGTCTCTAGGCCAAAATTCAAAATCTTTAAAATAGGCAGTAATTATTTTTACTGTAAACAAAATTATTAAACTGGAAACTCTTTTAATACAAGACTCTTTTCGAAAAAAGAGTTTTCTGTATTTCCTAATGGAGAGTTTTCTTGTTGTTGTTTATGGCACGGTGTTAATTATGATTCACGTATGGAAAGTGTAGTCTGTAAACATTTAGCGCTGTATGTAAACTTTGTTTTTGATGAGCTTTAACAGACGTTGGATGTTTTCCTTTTTGAGTTTGGCACTTCTGTTGTCCTGCGTGTATAACTGTTATTTGAAATCATATAATGGAAAAGGTTTGTTTAAAAAAAAATCTAATCAAAGATGGAGCGCTGTGTGTCTGGTGTCTGTAAACAACAGCTTCAGAGATCTCAGCTTAGTCTGTATTTTTTCACACTATGCTTCCAATTTTACAATAAACAAACTCTTCCTTTCATTAAGTTTATATGAAGAGAATCGATAAAGGTCAATATGCTGGAAATTTTGGGTTAAAATCCATTAAATTGTGAGCTTATAAGTTGTGGACAGACTAATTAAGCTGTTAAACGGACAATAAACAGTGTTTACTCTTTAAGAAAAAACGTCCAGCTAGAGCTGTGTTCAATAAATGAGCATGTGAAGGCATTCACAAAAGAGTGATCTAGCGAGAAAGTGGTGACAAAGAGACAGAAATAAAAAGAGGATCTATGTGCGTTCGATACCCTTGTGTGAGTGTCTTTGCTCTGAATTTAGCTTGGCCCAACAGAAGAGAACGAAGGAGGGCTTGGGCCCGGTTCTAGCAGGGCAGCGAGGTTCTGCCCACAGAACAGACATGAAAATGTCCGGATTCATCCGTCAACACAGTGGAACACGGGGCGACGGCGAGAACACGGGGACTGGACGCGGTCGCTGCCACGCTCGACGCCCGCTCACAGATTTAAAGCGATCTTTTTAAGACACGGGGTAGGAAAAAAAACGGTTTTCTCACGAGCATTTTCTTCATTGACTCCCTGAATGTGCACAGATGTGTTCGAAGATCACTTTGTTGAAAGAAATCTCAAACATCGTGAGGTGTTTTTGTAAATGAGTAAAGTATTCGTATGGCTGGTGTTCGGTATGGCTTTAGGTTATGTTCTTACAAACTTCCACCATCAATGTTAATACACTGAAAGGTTTAAGTTGCATGTTTTGTTTTTGTAGAATAAAAGGAAGAAGAGGTCTGGGATAAGATAAAGGGGGGGGGGGTTCAGTGTGGAAGAAACAGAAGACGACAAAGAGCGAGAAGCCTCTCTCGTGTAAGCGACTGGAAGAAGCAGATTGGCAAAGTTTCGACAGTGTTTCACAGCGCGGACTGAAACGAGATGTGTCTCCTAGCCTTTGAGATAGCAGTAGCAGCAGCGGTGATGGCGGTGCTAGCAGAGCCTATATTTATCAGGTTAGACGTGGCTTGTTTTGTCCGTCAGTCAAACGCCGTCCTGCCCAAGCTTTAAAAATGTTCAGGCGGTGTCGGAGCAGAGCTATCGCTGCTTTCCTTCTGCAACACACAAGCAGGAGGATCCGTTTATAAAGCACTTTGAACCAATAATGCCCTGACCGCCGTGTCTCAGGTTCAGCATTAAGAGCAGCAGCTATGCAAACACGGATCAAAGACAAATGATATATAAAGTTTGTTAAAATATCTCTTCGATGTGCTGTGATGGATGGGTTTAATGGGATTTTAATGGGAAGGGCTGTACTCTAAATCAAAGCTAAATGATTGAATAATCTCTTCGTATGATAGTTTTGTGAAGGTGGGTTTCTGGATTTTTTTTGCTTCTTCTCTTGACACAGTTGGTTTGGCACGTGGTTTTGGTCTTGCTTAAAACAAAACAGCAGACAAGGAGGGAAGGGGTGTGTTTACGAGAAAGTAAAAATAGTGGAAAAGCAGAGAGAATAGTCTGTGAGGAGTCTAGGCTTTGAAAGCAGCCGAAAAAAACCTCTGGAAAACTTCCATGTGTTGCAGGGGCGCTCCTGTAGAGAATCAGTCTTTCCGTCTCTCACAGGTTCACATCAGCAGAGTCCACACTGCAACAGAAGAACACAACATAAATAACATGCGTTTGGATGAAGAAAAAAAAAATAAGTTAAGTTAAGAAGAATCTTCTGTGGGTTTATATATTGACGACAAATCAGTGGATTTTTTTCTCAACATTCCTAAGGTTCATTTGTTTCCATCTTTTCCCAACAGTTCAACATTTCGATAATATAATAAATAAATAAACCACTGTTTGAAATCTGAACTATAATATCTTATTGAATCGTTTCTGTTGTACCAGTGGGGCAGAAATTAGTCCTGAAACGTGGAAATAATTCAGCATTCTACCACTTCCGGTTTCCTGGTCTCTACGTATTTTTGGACATGATTGTGGTTAAAAGCCTGAAATAAGGTTTGCGGTTAACACAAGCTGAAGAGATGTTCTCGTTTTTGTTCTCAGTAATTACCCCACTCGTGAATGTCCGAAGCTTTTATGTGTCTCAAAACCAGGAAAAGAACAGAGGTTGTATAAAGCTTACATACAGTATTACTCATGGCAACAACAGTACTACCTATTTATGTTTAAAACAAGATGAATACAACACACAGGTCAACAACAACAAGCATTTAGGTCATTCAAAGCATCACTCTTGCATTTGAAAGCTAAATTTCACATATTGTCACCCGTCTTGAAATATAAAACATTTAATCGATTATCAAACGTGTAGTACTGAATGAAAAAAAGCAACTCTTCTTCAATGAGGATGCACTTTTGCAACAGAAAATGGCAACTACGATACCCATAAATCCTGCACAACACTGCTTCTGCAGCTGCTGCCCTGTTCTTCTCTACAGAAACCAATCAGGTGAAATAGGAAAACAATTCAAATGTTGCCCAGGCATTAAGCTGGCTCACTTCCTGTGCTAGAGACACACACGTGCACACACTCATGCACAAATATATAAAACATCAGCTGACAGAGGGGACCGGAGCAGCCGTGATCTGACTTTGATGAAAAGAGAGCAGGCGACATGACAGCTGCCATATGGACTCATCTGACAGAAGGGCCGAGGAAAGGGAGAGTGTGTGTGTGTGTGTGTGTGTGTGTGTGTGTGTGTGTGTGTGTGTGTGTGTGTGTGTGTGTGTGTGTGTGTGTGTGTGTGTGTGTGTGTGCACGCAAGAGGCCTGCAGCGTCAGTGATGGGAGTAGACGGGCATGACACTGTCAGGAAAAAAATCCTTCAACCCTGGAATGAATGTTTTCTAGGTGCTGTGTATGAAAAGGTTAGCGTCCTCCTGCTGAGTTTTGGCATCCCACAGCATTAAACATGAAGGAGACAGAGGACGCATGTTCATTGGTGTGAGGTATGATCGCACACATGTAAGAATTATTTAGGGCTTAGGTAGCATAGGACGGACACAGATTGACATTATCAATCAACTAAGTCAGGACATTCAATTCAAATAAAACAGTCAGAGAAATTCGGATAGTATGCTATTAGAGTAGTTCTACGTTCAGGCTACCTGTCACTATTCTACATCAAATACAGTCTCCTGTTAAGCTCTGTGGTGCACAACAGAAATGCATTTTAAATGTGAAAGCATTCGCACATAAAGCCACTCACGGCTAGCCAAGTGAAGAAAAAACAATATGTTGTGCACCATTTGTCATTTTGAAAGATATTTTGGGCAAAATGTTTCTATTTAGAAGCTTGATATAAAAGAGAGTGATTCTTAAATGGTGATGATAAACAGTATTTACCCACCAATGACAGTCAGTGACTAGATTTTAAGAACACTGTTGAGGAGAAATTTTATGGTAATTTTAGGTTTCTCAGACATGATTAGGTATGGGATAATCATTCAATAATCAGAATATGCTTTTAACTTTAAAACAAGAAGAAAAAAAGGCACAAAAGTATACCTGGTTTTTTGTTTAAATAAAATACTGTTAAGTCCCATCCCTTACACATGATTATCATCAACGGCCATTATGATAAAAACTGAAATATTGGTCTAACAGTGACCTGCATGGATCTAAGCGGGTTCCCTCAAAGATAACAGAAAGAGAGATCAGTCCCTGGAGCAACAGCACTGTCACAGACAGAAGCATCAAAGACAAAACACGCAACGAGACATCAGAGGCACATCCTGAACAATCACAAAGGTGGAGAATAGTAAAAAAAACTGGAGAATCACTGAGAGAGTTCTCTCTTCAGAAGCAGGAACACCATGAATGAGTGTGAGTGCATGGGGCAAATATCTGAGAACAGGATGTTCTGATTCCAGGGTTAAGGAGTTGACGGGACTATTTCCTGAATCACAGCAACTTAAATAGCCCCGTCCCCTCTGCTGCCCCTGACAGCCTGGCATCAACAGTCTCAAACCCCCCCCCCCCCCACACACTGACAAACAGCTGAACTTCCACCAGCTTTCAAAGGCAAAGATTGGATTTATCCAATATGTGAAATAAACATCCAAACTCACATTCATTCACATTTAGAAAATTCACTTTCATTAATAAATGTTCATCGACGACAAATTGAACAGCCAATATAAATACACAGAGCTCATAATATAATCGAAATAAATAGATTGACAGAGCGACAAAGATAAATAGTAAACTTGAGGTGAATATATTTCATTATGAGTGCATTCCTCTTCTTGAACAGGGAGTGAACGTTGGACAGTTTTATTAACCGTTTTGTTGTTATTTCTTTTATTCTGGAGCTGTAACACGATAAAAACACCGTGCTACAGGAAGCCAAAGTAATGGTGTTTTCATTTAGTTATGACTGTGTGTTATTAAAGTATATATTCCTGCTGGGCATGCGAGTCAAACCCAATATAATACGACATAAACAAACAACATATATTTACGCCTCAGAACGTTCCTGTTTACATTCATTTTCAAAATTGCAATATGATGGAAAGATAAAAAACACTATTCATCACAAAGGGGAATTGAGTTGTTAAAGCAGCAAAGCCCACACACTAAGAAATAATTAAGAGCTTTATTATGGCTTCCAGTCATCAAAGTCCTGCCTGTCTCCTATGTAAGGGCTGCGCAATTAGGGAAAAATGAGTAATTGCGATTATTTTGACTGACATTGCGACATGATACATGACATTAGAGGGCTTAATTATTTTCAGGATTTAAAGAGGATCTGTACCAAACACATATTCTGTATTTTGTTTGGTCAATAGTAAAGGGGTTTGTATGAAGGGTTTATCTCTGCAGCGCTACAATACTTCATTCATTAGATAAATACTTCATATTTTGCCCTTGACAAACATTGTGCTTCCTGCCGTTTTAATAATGCACTACTCCATGCTGTGATTTTGAAAAAGCTAGGATTCATTGTGCAGCCTGCTCTATATGTGTGCATTGTTTCTGGTTGACATGCCGGTGTGTTCTGCTCTGCTGTCTCATGCTGAGCCCGCTGTGTGTGCTTCACACATGTATGGATTTGACTCGTTGCCCATGTGCCTGCTGCTCTGCCCGCCTGCTGACACTTTCTACACAATACCGTGGTACACTAAGAGTACGAGCTGCAAGGAGTACCGTGCCGTTGAACATTACCACATGTATTGATGAACTAATTGCGATTACTTCGACTGACATTGCAGTTGTGATATGCAAAATCATCATGTTTGAAAGATTATTCACATTAAAATTGGAAAAGTATATTAATATGATCATGGTTTAAAGAATTGTACCAAACATGAATTTTTAATTGAGTCGGTAGAACACCGTTTGTAGGCCAGGACTTCTCTGTGGTACAAATATTGCACTTAGTGCAATTGTGATATTGCAATTGTTTATATTGCAGTTTTGAAAATAAATTGAATAATTTTAAAGCCCTATATGCTATTTCACTTGAGTATTTTAATGTTATGCTACATTATACCTCATATTTCACTTTTTACTCCACCTACTATTTGATTACTTCAGACTGCCACTATTTCCTATTATGCTTTCTCCAGCAGTTTGCATGTAGCGAGTGGCTCCTTTGTTTCTTTTTTCACTGATTTATGTGACACGTCCGTCCATTATCAGCACACACTGAATCTGTTGTTCTCTACATGAGTTCATACGAACTGCAGTGAACCCAAAGAATATTCTACTTCAAAATGTGGTTATTTTAAGCACTGCGTGTTGCAAAACCTAAATGCTTGATATGAGTAATACTTCAGAGTGATTCAAACATCCAGAGACGTGGTGCCAGTCTGTCCACTCGCTGCCATCTTGAGCATCATTCACGAGGAACCTATAGTTCAGGAAGCGCATATGGAGCAGATAACCCCGGGTTACAGAGCGACTGAATACGTGTAAACGCTTTCTTCAGAAAACAAACGCTTAGATCTTTGTGCAGCTACCGTAGAGTTAATGACAATATAATGTTATACACACCATCCGACAAAGAAGTAAAGAAAAACAGCTTGAATCTCTTTAAGACGATTCAAAGTCAATGACTTGCCTCCATCATGTTTACAGGAAATGTTGTTGCTAAGATATACTTTTAAATTATATTATGTGTTAATTGGGGGAAAGTTCTGCAAGATCTTATCATATCAGTTTATCATTTTGTGAAGCTATGTTGCCTATTTGATCATTCCAAGCACATTTTATAAAAATAAAAAAAAATGTTTTAAAAGTTGTTTTAAATAAGAGGATATCATTCAAAAAGCTATCAATACTTTTCCCTTTTTTATAATAATACAATTTCAGGGGGTTTTCTATAAAAACACAGTATGAGGGCAATAGTGAGGCGCTGATCTTGTATATATATATATATTATTGCGATAAAATTAGGCCTGTATACAAGATGGTGGACGTAAACAACAACATGATGTCGGAGCTCCGTAAAAACAAAGCTGTCCGTGCCGTCTGATGGTGTATTCGACACAAATTGTAATTCTACTGTTTTTGACAAACAGTAATATTGTTTTCTGGAATCCCTTTAAAATGTTAGGGGGAAAATCTGCATTTTGGTATGAGGATGCACGTAGGAAGTAAGAGGGCGCAGCAACCCTGTTACCCGGTTTAGACAAAACCCTGGAATTGATTTTTCAACCAGTATATATTTTCTGCAGCAAACATTCATCAACCCAAAATGACACTGACAAGGTTATCCATACTGAATAGCAATCGTTAGCTGCAGCCCTGAAAGAGTCTCTGAAATTGATTATTTAAAGCCTCATTATGTGTCATTTCATGTTGTGTATTGATATTTGAAGAATATTATTAATATTGATTCTGGCCATACGGCCAGGCTCTAATTGTATATATGCATCTGTGTGCTTACAGTATAGTTGTGCCTGTTATTGCAGCACCCCCCCCCCCCCCCCCCCCCCCACTCCCAATTACACATGCACACTACTGCTCCACCCTCCCTCCTTCTCTGGCAGTGCGTGGGCTTAAGGCTCTCTATCAGCACTGCATTGAAAATAGAGAAAACAACAAATAAAAGACATCAGTTTCCATGTTTCGTCTTTATTTCATATTTTTAAGTGTGTTTGTTAATATCAGTCAGACCAAGTAGCTGGTGTACATTTCACCACCGTCCATGGTGTGTCTTAATATGAATCTCCTCTCTCTCCCTTAGCCCTCCTTCTCAACCCTTCTCATCAGTATTCCCTCCCTCAGTCTCTGAAGCACGCTGGGAAATGTGCCAATGCATAAGGGCATGCAGCAACATTATTGTCCGATATCTTAAACACTCACAACTTAACCAAATAAAAGAAATAGAAACACCTTAAAGCACAGACACAGAAGTGGTTGAAAATAAAATATGATATTTGTTGTACAACAGATATAAGGGTTTGGTCCTTGATGTCACGTCGCTTCCATGTTGTCTGTGTCGCTTTTGTCCTGATCCCTTTCTCTTGCTCCCTGGTTTGTCAATGTTAAGCTCTGCCTTGTTTTTCTTTGCATTCAGCTTTTTCCTTATTAAAGCTTGCCTTTTGTTGAGACCTTTTATGACTTCTCAGAAAACTAAATGTTTAACTCCAGCCATGACTTTACGACATGATCACGTACAGATAAAGATCACTTCTCCAGTATGGCTCTGTATTTCTAATATGGTCTGCGGCAAGCTGCTGTGAACCCTGCCCATAAAGGTCAGCGCACTGCCCTTGGTCCCCGGCTGACACACTGATGCATGGTGGTCCACATATAAAACTGGTTTGAAAATAAAAATCCATTAATGCACCCTAGTTTTCAGATGATAGTGTGGAGTGAGGAGTATTATAGGAGGCCCAAGCTTCCATTACCTCTCATCAGAACCACAATACATAATGTCGTAACGATTTATTTCAGCCACAGTTGAGTAATCTGGTGTTTGGTGGGTGGAAGCATCATCTCAGAGTTGAAACATATTACATATTAACAAATACAGAAAGGTCACACTGAGGTCTGTCATTCAGTTTCGGCTGATTTTTTTTTACATCTTTTATCAGGGTTTTTTCTAGAAAATGTAAGTATGAGGGCGCTAACGTCACTCCGGGCCCAAATTACGTCTCTGCCCACTTTCCGGCGAAAATAATGCATCAGAGCAAAGCAAAAAACAGTAGTTTCTTCATGTCTTAAAGCTGCTGAGTCATATATTGCACCTCAAACAACAAGTAAATCAAGTAAAGAGTTATGCTTTCTTTACTTCCTCGACACAAGAAAGGACAGTAAAAGAAACGATCTAATTCTGAAATCTCCGTTTCAGTGTAAGCCTCGTCCCCCGGCAGACCCACCGGACATCCATCCCCTATTTATTCGGAGCTCTGTAAAAACAAAGCTGTCTAAGCTGTCAGACAGTCTATTTGACACGATTTTCATATTTTTGGAGTAATTATACAGTTTATGATGAACAGAAATATTGTTTTCTGGCATCAGTTAAAATTTTATGGGGAAAATCTGCATTTTGGTATGAGGGCGCATGCAGAAATTAAAGTTCAGATTTAAGACTGAATGATCTCACAATGCAGAATCAACCATTATCCTTTTCCTGATTAATAATGCAAGTAAAGGTTCTCAATATAGACGTAAGCGATATTAAATTAATTACAAAGTGTCGTGGAAATTCCACTCTTAATCACCTTCTGGCAAGAAAAGAACAAATCTACAAGCTTCAAATCAAGGTTGTGTTATTAATAAAAGTAGAGCATTTAACAGAATCAATTCCAGCTGGAGGCCAGATAACCAGCACAACCAAAATACTACAGGATCTGACCCCGATCAAACAATAAACCAGATTCTTAAAGGGAAGGAAGAAGGGGAACAGTCAATCAAATTCTACATTACAGGGTATTGGAAAACATCTGTTCAGAGGGACAAACTGCACACAACAAGGCAATTTACACTACAGCGGTGTAAATGTTGGCCAGACAGCCGAAAACTTGCATAAATGATAATTATAAGCTAAACCTCAGAGTTAACAGAGGTTAAAGAAGTCAATATTATATTATAGCAGCTTGATGTGAATTTCATTAGTTAGATGTGGATTGAAACTGTGGGAAAGTCTAACTGCAGGAGAAACTTAGTGACATAATTAAATGGGACTATTATACATTCCTACGATACAAAGCAACTGTTGTAGCCAAAGCGTGAAGCTCATAAAGACGCGTTTTACAGGGGACATAACATGTTCAACCTCAGGTTCATACTGTATGTGAATTTAGTGCCTCTGTGACATTTAAACATGCTTTAATGTTCAAAAAGGTCTTTATTTGTTGTTGCAGCACCTCTTTACACCATCATTCATTTTCCTAACAGATAAATGAATTGACTTTTGCTGCAGTTCTAACTTCATCTTAATTTACATCGAATTTTATCGCATTTCAATCACTTTTGCTGCTGAAAGTAAAACGTATAATCATGATTAATATCATAACAAAATACCCTGAAGTTAAAACCCAAACGGCTGTAGATCTGTTAAAATACTTTAAATGTTCTTCAAATAAGATATTGTATTTCTAATGTAATTATTTGATTTGTTGATCTACTGAAAATTGGCAATAAAGAAGTACAATGTTTTGTTTACTCCACATGCTGTAGTGGATTTGTTAGGAATACAGTATACCAATAATATCAAATAATACTTCCAACTAAGCTAATTCATTGTGACATGAAGATGTTCCCATAGGAGATCAAGGTAAAAACCGCCTCGCAAAAGAGCTGTGCGTCTGTAGAATGACGGTTATCCTCATCTACATTTAGATTTGATCATTTGAAAGCTGCTTTGGATCGATTTGGGGAGTCCTTGAGTTTGGGAAAACCCGACTAAAAGCCCAGACTCATTCTTCCAAAGGCATCTCCAATGTGGGATGTGATTCCTTCGAGTGTACTTAAACTCTCGTGCCCCGAACGCCCTCGACAAAAGAAACACTTAGTTGTTACATCATGGCACCCATGCACAAAACTTCAGATTCTTCTATTTGCATTATTAAACCTGTAACTTAGCAACGAGCATGTCAACCTGAGACAGTTTGGTACATTTAATTAATTCACTTTACAATTGTTTTTTAAGATCTCCAGTCCAACTGGCTTAGTTTTACATCTCTCACGTAACATCCTGTCCCAGTTCCAGAAGACAGACACCATTAAAAACCCATTATCTAACGTCCAGGGACTAACTGACAGTATTTAATGTGACCTGAGGAGCTGAGGAGCAGGAAACAAACAAAAAGACAGATTTTTTTAAAGGACTTGACTTTCAAAGCCCATAATGAGTCCTACATTGCAATTTCAATAATACAGCTACATATAATCTTTTGTAAACTCTGTTTGAAATACACATGTTTTACAGGCTTTCTAAATGACTTCATCAGGGGTTAGTTTCTCAAAGCCAATACAAGATTTTTTACAAGATAAATATTACTTCTGACTCTTCCTCCATCCCAACAAACATAGTGTTTTAATAATTTAGTTTATTTTTGAAAATAGAGATTAAGAATAAGGATTATGATTTTGAGTTTCAAAAAAGGAGGGACAAACAAATAGGACAGGTTGTGATATTACTAAAAGAAGATAATAAAAAAGGTACATTCAGGAGTACTGGCAACAATACAAAACCTCACAAAGACGTGGAAAGCGTGAGTGGCAGTACATTTCTTTAAAACATTTGAACTCTGCCTCACACCTGAAACCTGAACTACTCTGACGACGTTAAAGTGCAAAAACAATCTCAATCAGTAAATGACCAAAACAGGCAGAATTAAAGTGCATATTTCTTTAAATAAAAGTAAAATGCACCCATTAGGAATACAGGTATATATCAACAGAATTGAATCTATGCCCGCAATATGTAAATGTTGTTATTGATTGACTCATGCCCTCAGTTTATTCCACCGTATGCTCTCATCATAACTGTGAAGCGGATAGTTACAGCCACTGTGAATGACGACAACAACTGTGAGATATCAAACAGATTTATTTGCTGTTGGTCTGCCTGCGTAGCCACTCTGAATATTTCTTTCAAAGATTTTTAACTGTATAATTAGTCAATCTGATCCAAGCGATAATTATTCCGCTTCCCATGGAAACAGCGGTGTAATTTTTCTTATGGTGACAGCTGGAGAAGGCGTAAATAGGCTAAAACCTAATTATTCTGCTGTTATGTAGGCCTATGTGCAGCAGTGGGATGTGGAAGGTGGTTAATCTGGCCTGGAGAGAGAGGGGGGTTGGGGACTAACGGAACTGCACCTTGCTCACAGCCAAACAGGGAGGTGTTGGTCCAGCATTTTCAGCCCTCGACGCACCACTCGTTCACAACTCCAGGCTTGAGAGCGATGACTAACGCTGGGTAAATACTTTGGGTCTGATCAGAGGCACTTGGTGGCCGTTCTGCTGTGACAGTGACACTGGCAAGCGGAATCGACGGAACAAGTTAACAAACAATATTTGTGACAACAGCCCCTTCTGCCAAGAGTCTTCCCAGGAAAAGGAAATCACAGAGAAGTTGTTGGATAACACCAGATAGAGCCACTGCATGGATTTAGTTTAGGAGTAACACCGTGTGTGTGTGTGTGTGTGTGTGTGTGTGTGTGTGTGTGTGTGTGTGTGTGTGTGTGTGTGTGTGTGTGTGTGTGTGTGTGTGTGTGTGTGTGTGTGTGTGTGTGTGGCTTTGGATTAAATGAGCTATAAGTAGTACTGCAGGCTGCTAATGATACTGGATTTACCACTGCTTGTATTCGCCACTAAATGCTTTTACATGTAAGTTATTAAGGGATTCGGAATGGTCCTTAAATGTAGCGTTAAATCTTTGTGTTGAGGAAAACATTTAAAGATTTTTAACAAGCTCAATCACTGTCATACACTTTCCTCAATCATTTTTACAAGCTAGAAATCTACGATAAACCAACAAATGCAATTGGTTATGTAGTTTTTAAGTGAAAGGTAAATGTCTCAATATTGGGTTGATAAATAAATAAGGACCCAACAACTCCTATCTCTCTTGTCAATTGTTAGTTTTTATTAATAAATATAACTTATTCCAAATGTTTGTTTGTTTTTTACTATAATTGGTGGGCTGAATTCCCGGTTATCGTCGTGGCTTTTAAGTTTATTTATTAGAGACACGTTTTATTAGCCATATGCATTTCTTAAAGTCCTTCACTTCTTCCAATATCACAACTCTTTATAGAGAAAAAAAAATAGGAGGCAGAATATAGCAATAAAATAGATGGCTAAACGTTGGTTTAAACGTTAGGGGAGAGCTATCCTCTCCTACTTTACATGCAATTTTATATAGCAACATGGATTGTTTTTATCACGATGCTGCTGTAAAGTGCCGATAGATAAAATGCCCTGACAGTAAATTCAATTATTAACAAATAAAAAAAGTAAATCATCGCTCTGATGCAATATAATATTATTACAGAAATCAGTCAAAATCCAATATTACCTTTAATACCTTTGAAGGAACCAGGTGTATTAAAGCTATATTCTCACAATATGTTCATTTCCCCGACAATGACGCCCCATTTTGAAAGCTAGATGTCAATATGTTTAACGAAAATGTATAAAAAACAGTATATGACAGATATAAATAGATCACACACTCTCAGAAGAATATGACACAACGAGCGCATTGTGGTCCTTTGGGTCTAAGTGTGTGTGGCTGTTGGAGTTTATGAGTGCAATAAATAGCTTGACATATCTTAAACTGATCGTATCAATAAGACTCCAGACATCTGTACCTGTTGACATTCTCAGTTTAATAATACAGGGCTAGTGCAGAAAAGTAATCTTTTGAAATGTAAACATGAGACTCTCAAAGTAATCTGATAAATAAGGTTAACTGTCCACCCCTGTTGTAGAAATTAAGTAGTTGATACCAATGCCAGCACAATCAAATGATTCTAGAAGCCAAATTGATATCTTAACAATACTGACTGTGACCTTCAACATGTGTTTTTCTTTTCTTTTTTTTTGTTGCATGAAACTAAATTAAACAGGAAAGCATTTGAACCATAATATAAATGTTATCATTAATCTTCTCCCAATTCTCATTCTTACTGGATAGAGATGTATCTTAATGGAACTTTGCTCCAGTAACATTAGGTGTTACTTTTATTGAGGTGAACATGACTGTTTCTGCGTCCGATTTCAATACTGATTTTTTACACATTTTCCTCCCCATGAGGAGCCATGGCTTGAGCAATGACGGTACAGCCCCCTTTCAGACTTCGTACCAAAGTATCAGTAATCATAACCACCCATATTTAGTGTAATGGAGACATTTTGTCTTCCTAAACATTAAACATCCACATATTCTAAAGCTGTGAGATATATTTATATACAAACTGCTAGTTTTTCCTCTCACAGGAAGCTCATTTGTAATTACAGACAACACTTAAATTCCAGTCAGTGAAAATCTATGTTTTACTTTGATGCATAAGACATGTGTTTGACTCTAAATAGCTTGCTGTCCAGCCATGCAGGCTCTGAATGTGCTTCAGAATAATTGTCCATATTCCCAGCTGACATGGTAACAAACAGGTCAGCCATGGCACCATAGAAAAACCACCAATAAACTGTGTCTGCTAGATGACAAATGGGTTGAAGTTATAGTTAATGAATGACTATTACGTCACTCTTTGAATAAGGAACCTTTAAGAGAGCATTCTCTTAAAGACTCACAGCTGTAGGATCAGGCTTTTTCCACCCCGGTAAACAGACACATTACATTCCTCTCACATCAACAATGCAGTGGGGGAGTTCCAGGAAGAGGAGTCATTGTACAATACCAACACAAATGTGTCTGGTCCTGAAGGTTGTTTGTGTTTTGTTCGAATATTGTCAGTTTGTCCCCGGTGATGACGTGAGTACTTGAGTCTCTCAAGCTGCCGGTAAAACCCCACAACATCGGGGGGGGGGCCATGGCCGCTTGTCTACGTACACAGCCCGTTTGAAGCTCATTCTCTGGGGTGCACTGAAAGCCTGACCACCACCGATCAGATTAATCACCGCTGACTCATAAAACAACCATGATGGATGGCGGAGCTGCAGACGATACACCTCCTCCACCACATCGGGAATGGGGCCCGGCAACCATAAGTGGAGTCACCAATCATGCAACAATGCACCTTAACTTCAGACACACTGCCTTTAAAGACACCTAAAGGAGGTACATTTCACCCAAAATAAACAGCAGAGTGTAGGATCCCTTGTTGGGGAACAACCCCCATCTGATACTCACTCTTACACAATCCACCTGTGATGTGCAACGCCTTTGTCATCAACGTATACCTTCATCCACTTCAGTCAGTCATTCCCTGTTTTTCCCAGAATGCTTTACTACAGCCCCCAGAGAGTGGGCGTGAACCTGTTCATTTTACTCAGAGGTAGGCGTTTACAGAAACACCAACAGCTTGAAAGTGTGATGGTACAGCTGTAGGGTTACACGTCTATAATCGCAGCGATGCCCCTCCCACTCAAACGCAACACGTCCTGCGGCTGCACTGCAGTCTGGTCTATGGAGGATACTGTGAGACTACAGAATGGCCCCTCTTCCTCTTTTGTAGAGGACTTTTCACCCTCTTGTTCATGTTGAATGTTGGGGAGAAAAAGCTGCTTTTAGATTTAGATAAATTGACATAGAAATCATGCATTAATATTTGATGATGAGTTCAATAAATCAGAGGAAATCAATCTTCAACATCCCTAAAAAAACGATTAAGTCATCCATTAGGACAAAGTGAAAAGTGTTCATTGGTTTCAGTCTCTATTGTGCGGATTTGCTGCCTTTTCTGTTTCATATCGCTGTAAGTTTGAAATTAAGGTTTCTGGCTGTTGATTGAACAATTTAAAAGGCAGTTTCAAGAGCTTTTATAAGCATTTTCCAAATGTTTTAGACTTCATAATGTCTACATTTAACAAAAACTAAATAACTACATCAATCAATGATGTAAATGATCCAGAATTCCATCTAGGTTTATATCTTAATATATTTGAGTTTTGTTTTCTCTTAGTGGGACAAAACAAGCAAAATCAAGACATTGCCCATGCCTTACAGAATGTTAGAGGGATATTTTCCCCTATAATTAACCGATTTTAAAGTGTTTCCGGTTGGATTTTAATGTTAAATTTCAATTAGTCACTTTCTGCAAGTGAATAATCACAGCAGAATGTTTTATGTGGCCAATTCTACAGTAAGTGTTTCAATTATGGAGGATGGGAAGCACTTCTCTAATGTACCCTCACTTAAATATTCTGGTGAGGCAGGTGTAGGTGTGTGCAGCTCTAAAAACCCTGGTTAAAACACATCCTCAACCACACATGGCCCTGCAACTGTATGCAAGGTGATATCATCCACAAACACGCACCTACACAGACGCCTACCTACACACACACACACACACACACACACACAGTAAGTTAGATAAGGCTAGCCTGAGCACCTGTAAGCCCATGAGGCAGCAGTGCAGAGGGGGGCAGTTAGTTTGCAGTGTTTCTCTGCATTAGCATATGCTCACATTGCAGCCAGTCATGGCACTCATCTGTGTGTGTCTGTGACCGTTTGTGCATGTGTGTGTTGTCTATCTTTTACTTCATGACACTGATGTAGCAACACACACACACTCACACACATGAATGCAAAAGATACAACCACCCATTGTTTCAGCTGCTAGGTAACTACATGTATGGTTGATGCTGCATTCATGGGATCACATCAGACTCGAAAAGGGAGGGTTTGTTGCATTATGCTGAGGCGTTACTGTATTGTATGCATGTATGGCAGCAGATGAGACAACAACCTCATGATAATAAAAAAAAATGTAAAACCTGTTCCTTGTCTAACAGACTGCAGCACCACAACACCGACGAAATGAAGGCAGCAAAAACAATACCTGTTTTGTCTTTTATGCAGGGGCTCCACAGAGAGGATGCTGATCATAGAGATGCGGCACCCCTCACCATTCTCCCCCTTTTGAAAAAAAAAAACAGTGTCTCGTGTGAAGTGAACTAAAATCCAGAGACAACAGTTTTCCCACCTCAATAAATCAATGGAGGCTCAACAATAAAGCGCAAACATTGCAGTGCCACACATGCGCCCTAGCTTTCAAAATGTGGCATCATTGACGCCTGTAAGTTACCACTATCAGTCAGGTATGGCAATAAAACAAAGCATGGTGTCGACTGTGGCTGTAAATACGACACTCACATACCCCTTTTTTCCTCTGAAACATTTATGACTCTTTGAAGTTACGCAGGCTTACTAACATGATATCACTTCAATGTCTACGTCTTTCTTCAGCAAGCAGAGCTCGTAAAGGTTGTTTTACCTGCTTTCTTCTCCGCCGTCTTCGCTATTGTGAGTCCTGGTTTGTGAAAGGAAACGTGTCACCTACATTTTTCATTGTAATTCCCAGGTCTGGACGAGGAAAATTGATTAGCCGCAGTGATGCCTCGCTCGCCGTTCCCCTCCAGTACAAAAAATAACACAAAGATAGCGTATAAAACCGGTGAGAGGACGTGTTTCAAAAAAATATCTTTCGACTTTAGTCACGTTATTTCAGTTTTATCGTTGCGGTGAATGTCTGTGATGCTCAAAGGCTCCACGTACGGCGTTGATGTTGCTCCCTCTGCCTCTCCGACACAAGCTGCTCACACAGGTCCGCTGTGCTCCGTGGCCAAGTCATTGATTGGACAATATGGCACTAGCCCACGTTCGCATTCCTCAAGTACTTGAAATGATCAACCAATCCTGGATCAGGACACTTTAAGTTGGCAGTACTGATTGGCTGAGTCGCCTTCGAAACCGTTGGTAATTTCCGATGCACCTGTTACCTCTGACAGTAAATGTAGATATTAATGCACTGACCGTAAGTGCAGCTAAATATTGATGCGAAGAACGAAATGTTAGTCATTATTGTTAGCTTAGTTACTTTATTGCTGATATTGCACAAAGATATTTGTTTTTTGCAATATATTTGGATTCTTGTTAATAACACCAAACTGTCTTGAGATGCAAACCCAGTGGTTGAGCTAGCAAGGGCTGCAAAACAACCTTTTATATCACTTGTTTATGTTCAGTTTGATTTGAATTTTTTTAGATAAAAGAATTGGGCAAATGTTTTCCATTCATTTATAATATAATAATAATTTAATAAGTAGGTTGTTGTATTTTAGCGGGAGCCCTATACTGAAAGCAGCAGGAAGACCAAATTGAATACACTTTCATTTATCCGAAGATATATATAACGTTATGGAGAACTGCATATTTATCTCATATCTTACAGCTACTATGCTAATTGAGAAATAATTAATTAGTCACTGTGAACAGTGGGTATAAAGAGGATACTGTTACTGGAAAATATAATACTGTTTGTTTTGTTTTTGTGTGTGTGTGTGTGTAATTAGTGTTTAAGAGAGAGAAGTAGGCCTATGCAGTCATAAAATGTGCAGGAACCTATGATTTCCCAGGCCTACCACTCCCCATTGTAACGTGTAATCATATATTATGGTAATTGCTATTCCAAAATTAATACCAGACTAATAAAGGTGTGTGAACTCTCTTATTTGAATAAATAGGAGTTTAATATGAGTTTAGGTGAGGTAGCCCTCCCCCTTCCTCCTGGCTCAGAGCTGTTCAATGGCTGCTTGATGAATGGGTGGAAAGAGGGAGGGTGGAGGATGCAGAAGCACCAAGTGATAATGCGGTGTCATCAGTTACCTTGACAACCGCAGCCTGTGCATCTAATGTGTTAATTATGATTTTAATTTTTTTTGCCAGGAAATTAGCAGAGGCTTGTTCCCTGTTCTTGGCTTGGCCTCTGTGGCTCAGGCCTTTTGCCTCCATCACTTACTGCTGATTTAACATCAAGAGAGAAAATATAACATGCAAATCTCTACGACGCTCTGCCTCAAGCCCTGGCTTGTATTCCTCGGCACTGAATAGGTACTGAGGCCAAATCTTCTGTCTTAACCCTCCAAAAGCATTATCGGCTGCAGCATGAGATAAAAATGCATGTTGGATTGATGTTTAAGCATCAGCATGCCTGTCGGTTTTATAATATGCACACACACGTAAGTGGAAAATAACAGAAGGACCTCACAGGCCATCAGGCAGTAAATAAAGCAGGGTTTCATGTCGTTGCCTGTCAGTGTTTCAGCCTCTTCAATGCAGATTACAATGCAACGCGTCTGCCAAACGTTTGGAGTGATTAGGAAGTCCTTAACAAAGCCTCATCTTTAAATTAGTGGGTGTTCAGTTGTATCTAACATTTATTGTTTAATCCAAAAGGACAGATGTATTTCAGTCCTAGTGTTTTTTTACATTCGGAATTTGCGTCTTAGTCTTGAGAGTTTCTATTCAACAAAAGGAAAGCAACTTAGTTCATTTTTTCGAATAAAGCATGCCTTATTGCTGCATACAGTATCTGTCAATACTGTGATTTGGCTTCTTTTATATTGCATTTTGAGTGAGAACTAGGCTCTTAAAACATGACAAAGGTTCCTATCTAGCAACTTCGCAATTTAATTCACTTTGAGCTTCTTACTTATTCATGTTAATGCAAATGAATTCTTTATGTAAAGGCATAATGTTTCCCTGGGTTTCTCTTATGGTTGAATAAGTCCAACCTGGGGCATAGCATGGTTTTTAGATATACTGTAGTCATGCATAAGTAGCACGGTACTTGCAGTCTCTCCTGATAAGAATGACATTTTATAAGAAAGCTTTGTTTCATTACCAATGCAGGAGTGAAACAAAATAAACCCCTTATACAGAAAGTTGATTATGAGTAGGTCCCTTTTTATTGTCTTTCTATCATCTGTTTAATCAAACACCCCGTTTTTCTCTAAGAAACTCTCAAAAATGAGCACATTTGAACTTATAAGTTGATTTAGTTACTCATTATTATCCTGGCAGACCATTTAAACGCAACATTCATTCCTAAAATTGGAAGTAAAACATGGTAGTTAGTTGCAAAAACCTCCACATCTCCCAAAATACCAGGGACGTGACCTCAGTGTCTTAAGCGGTTGTTGCTTTGCCCTAAGTGCCTGTTGACCTGCCCAGAAAATGTCATCATGGTGGGTACATTTTGTGTCCTTTGGCCTTTGTTTTTTAGAATTAATTCAAACTGAATACTTGCGCTTTTTGGAGGGAAAATCATATAGCATACTATGAACCTTCTGAAATATCTAATACTGAACACATTACAGTATAACCATGTAAAAAATATATACTTTAAGCCTGAAAAGCTGATTGACCTCAATGTTAAAAGGTTAAAACGCCAATGTATCGCTTACCAGATCTCCTCAAGCTCGAATCTTCATTTATCATCCATTTTCATGCAGATGAATATTTCCTTCCAATTCTGTGGGTTTCAGTGCAAAGAGTTTCACTGACTGAGTTCAGCACAAACACTGTGGAGGAACCGCAGATGGAGAATCTACATGTTGGTCTCTGCAGAAATAGCCAGAGGAGTTGGCACACTTTTATCTAACCGTTTGCCAGCTGTTCCCTCCCCAACAAACTCTGGTAATCCTTTGATATAAATCTCATAGTAATATCACAGCCAAGCAGCAGAAATACATGACAGATTATAGGAGAACATTGAAGTGAATTTCAGTGTAGAAGTGACGAGGTCCCTGCAGGTGTAATATAGCTTGCCCACAGTGCATTTTCATAACAAGAGCTTCAAGTATATCAATAGATCAATATCTTCACTAAACTTGCAATCAATACGCAGCAGGGGATCAATTCTGTGCAACACACTGAATTAAACATGTGGGGGGTTTCCGTGTGTGTGTGTCTGTGTGTGTTCAGACCTGACGAGCTGCACATAAGGAGGTTTGATTTCAAGTCATTTAAAAAAATGTTTTCAACAGATTTGGTTTCAGTTGTCAGCATTAATGATGTATGGCTTTTTATAAATAATGAATGACTAGGCTTTCACTGGTCACATTCTTTAAAGGGACTTTATTTTCACCCGTTTGATGTTATTGTAACATGGCTGTTCCCAAACCCCAGAGTGACTCGAAAGTATAAATCTTTTAAGGAAGAAAATAATGCAGCTGGTTGAGGTAAAAACATTTTTAAAAAATCTTAAGAGATTATTCATAAATGCATTTTGTGTAAATAAAGTAGTAAAACATAAAAGTCACTGATCCTTAGAAGAGTGTCTTTTTAACCATGAAGACCTATTGTGTTAAATGCTTAATGTCCAGGAGTGTCTGTAGAAAATAAGTTGTCTTATAGATATTGATGCCCAAATACCTCAGATCTTGCTAAAGAATTGTAGTGTTGACTGTTGGTGATTTCATAAAATATTTACAAAATGAATTTTTTAATTGATAATCATCAGTAATGTGGATATAATGACAGGAATCCAGCAAAACAACACTGAGGCAGCATTACTGCATTCAAAATCCAGTCTTATACTGTCGAATACATTATTTACAATATCTTTTGAGGTATTAGTTTTGTTTTTTTATGTTTAAACAGATTCACAATTTTTTTTATATCCATATTGGTGAGCGCAACCATTTCAAAAATGTTGGACTTGTAAATAACAAAACGTTGACTTAACAATAATATTTGTCTCCCTTGTTGAATTTGGTTTTATACTGCTGCAGCCTGCACTAAAATATTATGTGTCTTTTTTTTATATCCAGCTGCACTCAGATCCATTTTGCAAAAGATACATTGATCTAAATAAGATTACCTAATAAATAAAGGTTATTTAGATTATTAAATTACTTTCAGTTCAGAGTTGAATGAACCCTGTATGATAATTGCAGTTATAAGCATGAATTGGTTTATTCATTAACTTAATGTTAAAAACTCATAGTTTTGGTTTAGTATGTTTGAAAATTGGGGAAATATTATAAGCTGGTAATCAGCACAAAATACTGAGATTTACAAGTCTCAGGTACAGGTGTCTGCATGTTAAAACACAGCATGGTGAGCTCCAGTTTATATCATCATCAGTGAAAAATGGTGCTTGAAAAATATGTTTCTGTGGATGAAAATGCAACAACAGAAAGCTGGAAAAAAAAAAAGCTGAGCAGAGAGAGATTTTTTTTTCCAGAGCAAAATTAGAGCATGTGGAGGAGGAAGATATGGCCGAGCAGATATGATTCAGAGGGGGCAGCGTGATGTGAGGTACTTGTAGAAGAAATGAACCTTTAATGATCCCCTTGGGGATCCAGTGCGCCCGTCAGAGGAGGATGAGGAGGGACTCCACTTTCTGATTAGGCGAGGAAGGTCAAACTCTGAGGTCTCATGTAGCTGACAATTCGCCGTTAGTGGACACCTGATTTGTTTTCAGTGGCCTTTCTCAAACCCCCCTCCTCCACCGCTACCATCTCCCCCACTCGCTCCTCTGGACAGGAAATCAGTGAAACTCCCCAGAGAGGTTCTGCACTCAATATGGTTGCTGTTGGTGACAATGATAAGTCTAAAGATACAGGGATGTAATATACACTAAATGAGGCCCATATTAGACAGTTATTTAAGTCATCAATCAGGTTTGGGGGGGTACTGTCTGAACACAAAAAAACGATCCAGGCTGTAAAGCTAGAAAGAAAAGTTTGACAGTAGTTTCTCACTGAGAGTTAGACAAGACGTTCGATATCACTCCTATGTCTCTACATTGAGAATGAAGCTGAAGACAATTAGGGGTTAACTTAACTTAGCCTAGCTTAGCATAAAGAGAGCTAGCCTGGCTTTAATAAGAGTTTGAAAAGAGTACTCCTCTAAAGCTCATTATTAGATTATGTCGTATCTTGTCTTTTTTTAATCCATAGACAAATGGATAGAAAAACAATTATTAATTTTGCCGCTTCTCTGCTAGTTGCCTAGCAACCAAGAAGTAACAGAGCATTGTTTTTACATTTCTGTTTGTCCGCGGAGCAGAACAAATAATACAAAAAAAAAAGTCACAATACTGACAGAAAAATGAGGTCAGGGTACAGCAGCCATGATCGGCTTTCCTGCTAACTAGCTTGCATCAAGAAGCCACCAGTGTCAATGACTGTACAAAAAAAACCACATGTTTGGGTTCCAAATGCTTTGAAAAGCAAGCAGCTGCTGCATCCTATAGAAAATAAATACAAATGTAAACGTGGCTTTGCATTGCACCCCCTTAAAATAGCTAGGACAATCAAAGCTAAAGTTAGCTTGATTTCAGCTAGCTCACGTTTTGTAACGCCAGCAGAGGGAAATCTTGCGGTAAACATTTGTTTTATTTGCATGTATATAATGATATTTACATGAATTATCAGCTGTAAAACCTAATTATTGGTGTTTGTATGAGCCATATTAACCAATCCCTGAAAAGAGGTTATACCAAAGGAAAACAGATAATTGCAAAGCTACTAAACGCTTAATGTCCATCAGCCATTATTTCAAAACAGCGGAACTCAAAACAAAACAACTATGTCATCCAAGGTCTTCAGATGACTGAACATGATGTTTCACTATATTCATTACTGTTGTGCTTTTAAATTGAGAATACAAGCTCAGTGTATCTCAGATGTCGGATTTCGAGGTATACAGGCGATTGCAGTACATGTACCAAATGGTGATGTGAACTGTAACTTTAAGGATGTTTTCTTCTCTACAGATGTTGTTGGTTGTGAAATCAATCAAGACAATTGTGGAGCCGTGTTACTGGAGCATCATGAGACTGTTGATTGACAGCTTGTTGCTCTCTGTGTCCCGGCTCTGATGTGATCTTCTGTGATTGAGTCATAGTTTAGTTTCCCCTGCAGGCTGTTTTTTCTTGTCACCAATCAGAAGCTAGAGATTGGAAGAACACAGCACAAGCCTTCACGATCTGAGGTTGAGACTAATTTCTGACCCAATCTTGTATTTCTGTCACATCTCCAACTCCAACGCTTCTGAGAGGATTTCTAGAGCTGTGGGTATTTGCAGTGAGCAATTGTGGAGAGCCTCCGGCAGCTCAGAGTGTGATCGCCGGGCTGGGAAACTTTCTCAGGGCATTTTCCAATGTCTGCTTCACCACCACCACCTCCAACGCTCATCTCTATAGTAACATGTATGAACGGATGAGCGTCAAGGCAGTAGAATGTAGGTCAAAGCAAAGATGGCGTCCAAGCACACAGTAAGGTACACACAAAATACATTTTCTTGGAAATTAGGAGTTTTAAGGAATTTCTTTAGACAGGTTTTTACTGTGAGAAAGAAGAAAAAACCTAATTAAGTGTCGGTTTAGCGAGTGTTCTTCACAAACAGTTCATGATCTGAAAAGAAAAGGAGTAAAAAATGAAGTCTTTGTTTTTTCTCCTTTTTTATTCTCATTATGTTCAGCTTTAACATCACCTCCTCCGGGGCAGGATGGAGGGAGGAGGGGTGCGTTTGACTCTGCAGTCGGCGCAGCCCTGCTCTCAGTGGTGGACCTGCCAGACCTCAGTACAGTCAACAGACAGGGATGAGTCAAAGTGTCCTCTGGCCAGCAGAGAGTGCGTCACTCATACACATGAGCAAACAAATGGACGCGCACACATATGCACACACACACACACACACACACACACACACACACACACACACACACACACACACACACACACACACACACACACACACACACACACACACACACACACACACACACACACACACGTACACACACACATACGTACACACACACGTACACACACACACACACACACACACACACACACACACACACACACACACACACACACACACACATGTACACACACACTTACAACCAATATGAACACCAAAAATCATATACCTCCAAAATGTCAAATTTGAGAAACCATTATTTTGTTTTCAGCCAACGTTGTGCAATTTGACTGGTTATACTGGTTAATTTACTGTACCAAAGCTAATTTTTAGGTACTACTAATTTATATATTGTACTTTTTACTCAATATGATTATCGCTTTAGTTAGCTCATTGAATTTGCAATTTTAGATTATGAATACAAGCAATATTGACGGTATATGAAGTCAAGCCCCATGTTTACCAGCTGGCAGCTGCATCATTACATTGACACATGAATGCATCACTAGGTATACTCCAGTAATATAATCACGCTGAAATGGGTCATTCTGCATTATCAGTACATGACTATACTGTTGGTCTTTCTGTATCATATTTGCCACATGACTATTTAGGACACCTATCTCATCAACATGATATAACACTTTCTTGAAAAGCCTATGAATATAATCTAATACACGATGTTATCTGCCCCCTGGCTCACATTGCAAATAACTTTTCTTTAAATACACCGGCATCCAGAAAAAACTTTTGGTGGACTTGGCCCCTGAGGTAATTCTACTCTTAATGAGAAGTTCTACTTAACCTAAGTAAGTTTTGTAATCTAAAAAACAATCTTCCTGATGCAATAGTCATGCAACCAGGGTTATCTCTTATCAATGTTTGCTCATACAGCTGTTCGTAGGCTGTCTCAGAACCAATTATTTTTCACGAGTTTGACATTTGCAGAACATATGTCATCAGTGCAAAAATGTGATAAGGCAACCCAATTGCTCGGTTATGTTTAGGAAAAGATGATAGTTTGAGTTAAAAAAAAACAAAGTGCAGAAGTGGCTTATTTAAGTAGAAAAAATATGTAAGAAATAAGTGAACTCTGACTTTAGAATTAACAAGGCACACCAACAGCTGTCACATTGGTGAAAGTTCCGATTTTGGACCTGTTCTCACTTCTTTCGCGAACTTTGTTGCGCTCTTTCTGCCACCACTCCTGGATCACGATTACGTTGGTTATATACGAATTTATTACAGTACGTTGGTTATATCAAATCCAATTCATGCATTACTTGTCGGTATAAATCAGAAATTGCATCACCAACTGGAGGTATGACATATCAAAGACATGGGCATTTGCATTGACTATCAAATAAGAATTTCTTACTGGGTTCATGGGAAATGTAGGATCCACTGTGTATTTGAACTCATACTGGGGACACAAATCTGGGTATTTCAGCCTTCAAAGCTAAAAACCTCAGAAACCTAAAAGAAAAACATTTGAATTCCACAGCAGTGCATATACTGTACTGTTTGTGTCTTACACACACCCCCACAGTTTCTCTCACATAGGCCTACTCCTCCTGCTTGGTGATCACTTGAACCCATTCACATAGAGTTACACAAAGAAGCACAAAACTGTGCCAACACCCCTTATAATCTTCCCTCCAAAAAGAAGTAGGACATGTAAACATCTGCAGGCAGTGACCCAGGCTAAGTCATGTTAAGATGTTACATACGTGCAGCCAGTCATCCAAGAGAGAGAAAGAGAGCGATAGTCTCCGCAGGAAAACACGAGCATATGGATGCAGCATCTCCATATGTGCCGGTCAACTCGAGGTAAAGCTGCGTGAGGAGTAAACAAGCGTCGCTCAGGCACATGAAAGCAGCCACAGTGTAAATAAGTGGGGTGGTGAGGCCCAGAGGTAAGGTGAGGGGGGGTGGGGGAGGACAACTACCACCGAGGTGCCCTTTAGCAATACAGGAAGTTCTGTGGCAGCTGTGAAGGAGTCGCTCCGTCGATGACAGAGAAAGCTGCAATGTATTCTGGGACAGAAAACAAGGTGTGAATGTGAGGAAGAGTAATATCTCATAATTAATGATGCTTAAAAATCACTTTTCTATTATATTTTCTTTAAGATGATACCTGATGTTGTACGTTGTTTGTTTATTATTATTATGGTAAAACTATTTCTATTGTTTTTTTAAGCATGTCTTTATTGAGAGTAGAGGGAAACGTATACATACATGGAGGATTCGTATATGCAGAGGACTTGATAATAATGTGTTTGTAAGAGAGGTTTACAAAAACTGTGTAAAATATGTCATTAAATATCTTTAAAGGTACCAAAATAGGCCTACTTGTTGATGAACGAGTAAAACTCTCTGGAGGGCTTATTTGATCAGTTTTCATGCAGAAAAAGGGGTCACTTTTCGCCGGACTATTCCTTTAATAGAGGCAGCTGTAATGTAATCAGGCATGGAGCAGTTACACATCAATAGATCAATCCAAAGATAATCTGTCACAATACTAATTATTGATTGATTATTTGAGTCATTTTTCAACACAGAAAGGCACGGAAATTCAAAGCTTCCAGATTCTCAAATGTCCAGATTTGAACATTTTCTGTACTTTTGTATTTCAGAAGTGATGGTCAAAGAGAGGAAATGTAAAACACTCAAAGCCACTATGAACTTTTACATACAGAATTTTGGTGTGATTTTGAAATTCTTCAAAAAGTGCCTTTTAAGTTAATATGGGGCAATTGTTAAGAAACATATGAATAAATTATTAAAAGTAAAGTGCAAAATGGTCTTTTAGTGAGTGTTAAATCACCAATGCATTACAGTAACATAAATGTACTGTAGTTTTAATATTGCAGCATGTGGAGCTTATTTAAATAGCTGTATGTTTTTAGTGTTGGCTGGGTTAATATTTCATGAACTGATATGTTTTAATGTTAACTCTTTATCTTTAAAATAACTAGTACCTACATTATTCAATCAGATGTGAAGTAAAGAGCATACCTTTCTATTGTATTCTGTAAATCATGCAATATTTACAAAACCCAATGTAAATGTACTTTCCATCCCTGCTGACAGGTCATGCCAAAGAGCAACAAGGAATAACCAAACATCTCTAATTTAATGCAGCTCATGCTAATGTGTTTCCCTGAGAAGCCGCTAAAGCTTCATTAAAGCTTTATTGTCCCATACAGCGCCACATAACACGCACACACTGCATGAAGTGACAGGAGGAGAGTGCTGCAGCAGAGATTCACCGGAGTGAGAAAATGTGATTTCTGTGTTTCCTCTAAAGGAGGTCACGAGCTCTATAATGAAACAATAACTCAAGTCCATCATTATTGTGATAAACGATTTCCCCCAACGGTGCCCTGAAAAAGACGGCGTAAATGAAAGATAAACTATGTATCCTTTGATTTCTGTGTAGCACAAAAACACCGGGACATTGGCACAGTGGTTGAAAGTAACATAGTACAATATAAATCTACTTAACTTATTAGTTATTACATGTTTGTATTAACATCAACATTACTTAATACATTATACTTTTCTCCACAACATTTTAGTGGGGAGAAATGACACAAATAAAAAAAGTAGAGTACACTGATAGTATTCCAGATCTTTAACTCAAGGAGATCGAATGCAGGACTTTCCTGTGTAATTAAGGGTTTCTACAGTGTGATATCACTACTTGTACTATGAATAATCTTCATATACTTCTCCCAGTTCATTTCCCTACACTGAAAGAGCTAAGCTTTGAATCTTTTATTAAACTGAACCACATGCAGCCTGTGTTTTCTTTACAGATGTTAGAGCTCCAGCAGAAAGCCTGAGCAGCAACGATTTTAATACAACAAAATTCACATTATCCATTTTACATTATAGAAAAGAAGGTAAACGTATTCCCTTACAATTACATTAAAAAACATTTTAAAATAAAAATCTATATATTATATGTTTACATGCTGCCTGAATTTTATTTTTCAATTTTGAAGTAGGCTATTTTTTATATTAACAAAAATACTGTGTTTGCTTTTAATCCATGTCATACACCAAAAGAGCATTTGTAAACGTCTATTTTTAATCAGGTTACTTTTACATTGAGATACTGATAGTTGAAGTTACTGTTCACATTTAATGAGTAATTGTGCAGGAATATGTTTTTAAAGTTACCCTCCCAACCATGACTTTAAAACATATAGAAATTCAAACATACAAAAGCATATTTCTATTTAAAATAAAGATGTTGTAATTTTGAAGTATGCTATTTTATTTTATTTATTTTTTGAGATCATATTCCGCCCATACACCGAGCACTTCAGAGGCTGGAATAATTGCTGCAAGTTAGTATTTCAAAATAGGGAAATGAAAAGTCAAGTCAATCATGAAACTTTAAGCATAGTTGGAAACAGTTTTGATACATTGATTTTACTCCAGCTGGTCTCGTCCTTTAAACCCCATTGTGTTACTCTAAAGGCATGACAACAGGAAGTGCAGTGTCCTGCTCATTCACGGTCAGCCTGACTGCCCTCAGCTGGCCACTAGAGGAGCATCATGATAATAAGATCAGTAGGAAGACTTCTGCCAAACAAGATGTATGAAAATTATACATTGAGATGGTTAAAAGTCTATTCATCTACTTTTGAAATGTCACTTGTGAACAATTGTATGTGAATACTTAAACACCAGGATAAGGTAATTGATGTATTGAAAAAATTAACTGATTATATCAGATTACAAACTAAATACCGCCCCTTCTTTGTGACCAATGGGATTTGTTGTCCCACCTCTGTATGTCATTTGTGGAAATCTCATGACAAAGCACCAGCCGAGTTCAGTTTTCTGAAAAGTACTTCTTTTATTAATATTTTACAATCCTTTATTCATGGTTATGTCATTATTTACTTTTTCAGCGCCACTTTGCAAGAGTCATTATTCCATGCTGTCTGACGACAACAATAACAACAACAACAACGACAACAAAAAAACAAACAAAGGAGAGGTTTGAAAAATGAGTCTATACAACACTTTTGTCAAGGGGGGGAGAGAGAGATTCACATTTCGCCTCTCGGATTGACCTCTCATCCATTCCGCTTGTCAAAAAAAATAAAGAAATAAACCAAAAAAAGGTTAAAAGCAGTCAGTCGAGTGAATAAGTGTCGAGTTGTCTGTCTGGCTATAAAACCCCCACACTTGAGAAGTTTCCGATCTCCAAAAAAAAAAAAAAACACAGATCAAGGGTCCTTGTTCTCCTCTGGCTTTAAAAATGCTTTCCCCATGTCTGAAAAAACAATATACTACGATTAATCCGACAAAATATAAATATGGCCTCTCTCCCAGGTGCTGCTCCAAACATTGGAGAGTAATATTTGCATTTTTTTTGTTTGTTTTTTTTAAAAAGCCTTTGGGTGATATATTACTGGCAGGTCAAAAGAGGGAGATTTTCAAAAATTTAAATTTTGGGGGGGGAAGATTATGTAGTTGTTGTTGTGCTGTGTCGATGGGAGCTGCTGACAGGATTACATTTCCTCGTAAAATGATCTATCAAATACTTCCTGAGAAATAAAGGAAATATCTACCTGGCATGAGAGGAGGAAGAGGAGGGGGGAGCCGGCTGTAAGAGAAGGGAGTTCGGAAAATAGGAAGTGTGAGAATCAAAACTAAAGTGAATCAAAAAAAAGTTTAGGATTGAGGAAAGAAACTGAAATCAGGACTTGTTGGTGGTGAGGACAGGGCAGTGTGTGTGTTGTGTGCCCAGTGGAAACGTTTCAGTGTGTAAACATGGAGCTGGAGGACAGAGGAGGTGTGGGCAGCTGTGCTGGTGTTGCTCAGTTTGTGCTCTACAGCACAGAGAGGAGGAGGACCAGGGGGGAGAAAGGGGGGGGGACTAACAAATGGTCTGTCCAGCTGCTGGTAGCATCCGACACCCACGACTCTCAGTATGATCCCTGCCGAGCCTTTTGGGTTTGACAAAAACACACTGACATCATGTTCTCACTTCAATCTCTAGTGGTATCTAGTCATGCAGATGCTTTTACTCGTCCGGGTTTGAAATATGAGGAGGGTTATCCAAGGAGTTTGATTCTGGAGATGTCATTTGTTTTACCAACATCAAAGGAATAAAGTGTGGGGAAATGTATTTTTTGTCTAGTTAGATGAAGCCAGCAACAAAGACTGGAAAATAATAGGAAAATTGTTGATTTTTAAAAATGAAAAAATGTGTGGCTTTACGGGAGTGATGTATGGGAAATGTGTGAAAACAGGAAGTTTGTTTAACAAATCAGGAAATAGTCCAGAAGCACTGTTAAACCCAACACTTATTTTACATCCAATTAAACAAACAATATATATATAAGGTGTTAATTGGTCAAGCTACATTGGTTCCCTTTGGATACAGCCAAGCTAGCTAGTTGCCCATTTCCAGACGTAGCATTGCTAGGCTAAGCTCACTTGCTGGCTCTCCATATTGAACTGAGACAGAAATCTCAAAATTGACTCAAAGCATTGGAAAATAAAACCAAAAATCCATAAGCATGACCAGACACCAATAGAGGGGAAATGTGTAAAAAATAAATGTTGTTGTAAATTGGGTGAATTGACGCTTCCACTTAAAGAAGCGAGGTGAACTGCTGACATTTGTGAACGCCTGTGGGAAAAATGCTGAACTTTAAAGACATTTCTGACATTCTATAAGTGACATTAAGCTGCCCGACAGATGGAAGAAGCTACTACCATCACCTCTGTGTTGTCACACTTCACCACGCTGCTCGATGGGAGGAAGCAGGGAAGGAGATTTTAATACCGGCGCAGCTGGAGGATTCCCAAAATGAAGCAGCAGCTACTTCTCCTGCTCCAGCGACAGGCCTGTGGTGCCACCTACGACCAACGTTTAACCACAGTTGGCAGGCGGGAGCCGGTTTATTTTCTACGCTGGGGAACAGACGATGTGTTGGTGTTACGTCTGCGATAGAGCCACCGCACAGTTGGAGACGCTCAGCAGTGTTGAGGTGATGAAGATTAACAAGGAGAATGTTATTAAACTACCATTTTAAAAGGTTGATAGTGTTTTTCGATAGAATTATAGTCAGCTTTTTTTTGTTTTTGAGACAACTTACAAGAACTTAACGACCCAAACCTTTAAAATGTAGCCGCTGTCACAGGCTTTTCTTTAGGGGGAGGAAAGCGTTTGTATCACTGCAAACAAATAATAATGGCGGACACGCTTTTAAATGTGAACGTTTCGGGACGTGATGCATTTTTGGGCACAAACTGATTGAATTAATCACATTTCCCGGTAGTTAGCGTTGGTTTATTCAAAATCCTAAATCCAAAAGCTATTTATTAGCACAAAGTCACCATTAACACATTTGAAGAAAAAAAGAAGGTTTTAATGACTCCTTTCTGACCGTGGGCAGCAGAGAGTCTCTGGGTTGGTGCTTTTCTAATTATTAAACAATACAGAATTTCAAAAGTCATCTAAAAACGTCTACAACAGCACCACTAGTGTCTTTCGACCCACTGAAAAAATGATATAACGGCAAAAATTACGTTTGATTAGGTATGCAAAGCGCTCTAAATAACAAACACTCCGTTTATTACCTATAGTGGAGAACATGCGAGACCAAAAGCTAACTATATCGGTTTTCACGGGATACATTACGGGTCGTTAAGCTCTTGTCATGGCTGATCTCCAGTCAGTTCGTATCAACTTCTCCCTAACCTAGCTGAATTTACAAAACTCCAATAACACATTTCCCTTGCATCCTGCCCTGCTGCTGATCCCTGTTTTAGTGCCAGCGTTGTGTGATCAACCAATCATCTTTGGTTCTTAAAGGGGCTAATATAAGCTAACGTTTTAAAGCCAACAGAAAAAGAAAACATGGAGGAGGGGGGAAAGCACATGATAGTTGGATTATAAAGATGTGATTTCTTTGTGCTAATACAAAGCCTTGTTGTTTGAAGAGATGTGGTTCAGGAAAAGATGGGACTAAAAGGCCTGATGATAGAGGGTTGGAGGTGGAGGAGGGGGAGGGATGACAGGGTGGGAAAGGGTCCCTGCTGGGGGGGAGGATGATGAGGCAGGGTCCATCTCCCCAACGAGTCGAGGACAAATCGAGGAATGTCAGCAGGTGGAGCAGCCTTCTCCATCCGTCTGTCCCTCTCGCACTTCCTCAGCTGTCCGTCTGTTCACCTGTGTGGGTGTGTGTGTGTGTTTCTGTGTTCTTCGCTGCGGGTCACTGGAGGTCTCGGTCTTCGAGGTAACGGTACTCGAACGTGAAGCCCTCCTTCTTGCGCTGGCCCCATTTCTCATAGTCAAAGTAAATGTACGTTCCCTGGGGAATAATTGAAGGCAAAGAAACACATTTAATGAAAAATAAACAAACAATGGTTTGACTGCATTTTTAGAGCCATTCCCTGCATGCTTTGTGCCAGAAGCAAGGGAACACACCAGCTGCAACACTGCTATTGTTTTCCCAGTGTCTGTGTGTTATCATGGCAAAATGAGCTCCTGGAGGAACCTACCTGAACAGGAACTAGCACTAAAGCAGATTAAAGGCTGGTGATTATATTTCTGTGGACAGATGTCACCAAAATAGGATCACATCCAGGCGATATGCAGACACTGAACTTTACAAATGTGTAGTTGATGCCAACTACATATATATATATATCTATATATATCTATATATATATATAGATATATATATAGATATATTAAGAGTTCATTTCCATTATAAAAATGACAAAAGAAAGGAACAAGGAAACTTTATACTGATCAAACGTGGAGTCATTTCTGTGATTAAGCAGGCTTCATGACTATTGCGACGCGGATTACAAACCATGTGTTTAAATGGTTTAGGACCGTTCAATATAAAGTGTTGTTCACGCTTTGATTCAACTGGATGCTGGGCTTTTTAGAATTGTATTTTCTGAATCCATTCATGACTGCAGGGTATGAAAGCGATTCTCAAAACATCCCTGAATTGTTGTTATCCTTAGCAGTAAATATCACATACTGAGGTTGGACTTGCAAAAAGCTGAAGAGTCAAATGTGATCGATTCGTTTTGAAGCCTCTAGAGGTCAAAGAAGGGAAGCTGACCTGCTCAAACTCATCCGTGATGGTCTTGGGTTCTTCGTGCCTCTGGAACCACATCATGTACTTTGTGTGGAACCTCCACGACTGCTTCTTCAGGGCTTTGGCTGCCAGATACTGGGCCTTAGTGCCCTGCGCATAGGAAGACAAAAGAAGCATTAGTAAGAAAAGATTAACGGTTGTATTTGAGATCTTTGAACGCTTCATCGTGTCCTTTGTTGCAGCAGATGAGAACATGGTCTACATTTATCTCCTCATGTCTCAGATACTACATCTCCCAGCTCACCTCCAGGTAGTAAAAGATGAAGAAGAGGGTTTCTGTGGAAAGCCTCTGGTAGAACTCTACAGTGTCCGAGTGGGGCGGGGGCACCTGGTGGTGGAAAGGCAGGGTGGGGCACGGGTTCCTCATCAGGTACTGCCTGTGACATCACAAAGAGGAGGAGGGGGGAGGGTTAGGGGGACAATACTGGTGCAAAGACAAAACCTGAGGAATAATAATAAAAGTCCATCATATTGAGTGTTGGTCTACACGCGTGTTAATAATGGCGTAAATAAACAGGTTTACACATATCAGTAATATTTAGACTGATTATTACATACGCACATCTTAATCTTTGTTGGGTGTTAACTCTTATTAGTTAGAAGCTTGGAAAATGCGGCAAAAATGTATTGATGTCTCCATGTCAAAACCTGGTGCCTTTATTTCCCATAATGCAGCTCAAAGTCTAGAAGTTTGGTGGGAGATTGGGCTGTAATACTAGAGGTTAATTTGGCTTGAGTCTGCAGTGTGCAGCAGAGATGTGCAGCGGTCTACAGAGGTCTCACTCCTTCTAAATCGGCACCTCCAGATTTGAGTTTTATTTAGAAATTAGTTTGAAAAACCAAACAATGCTGACTAAAGGATTTGTATTACTTTAATCACCTGTAACTTTTAAGAGTTCCTACTTTTCAATATCAATCAATAACTATATAATAACTTGTGGATTAGACTTTGTGGATGGCATGATGATGTAGAAGGCTTAAAAATCTCAAAGCTTTCAGAAATATATTTTTGGGAAATATAGTATGAGGGCAAAACTGTGGTGCTGATCTTGTATACAAGATGTGTAAATGATATAAAACAACAACGTGACATTAGAGCACTGTAAAAACAAAGCTGTCCCGGCTGTCTGACGCTCTGTTTTCGTATCTTTGGAGTAATTATACAGTTTTTGAGGAACAGAAATGTTGTTTTCTGGCATTACTTTTTACAGGGAAAATCTGCATTTTGGTATGAATGAGACGACGCAGCGCCTCTGTTACCCGGTTTAGACAAAACACCTGAAAAGGGATATATTAGTGTTTTAATCCAAATGTCAAAATATAATTTAAAAGTTTCTATAAAGATAGATACAGCTTTTATTCAAAGGCAATACAGACTGGTGTGCCATTTCAAAGCTACAAACGCATTGAATATCGGTCAGGCCAACGTTTCAGTGCGCAGTTTAGGACTAATTAACCGATCTATTGGTTTCCAGCTGGGAGGAAAAGTAGGAACATTTAGTGGATCTCACTCTGCCCAAATACGTTTTTCCATCCAAACCGTGTATTTTTAGAGCAGCGACACAACCAGTTTGTTCGGTTTCCATCGGGCTGCTACAATGTTAGCCAGGTCAGACAGAACCAGGACTAACGATCCCATCCCAGCAACAACATGAGACGGATAATCGGTGAGCACAAACACCTGACTAACTCATGTCGCACACATATAAAACATTATCGTCAAACGTCAGTGCGTGCGCATGGAAGGTAATCATTAAGAAAACAAAGATTCTCCTTGTGTCTTTATTTCTGAGTGTGTGTGTCACTCTCCTCCTGGCTGTGAAACAACAGGTACTGTAGGACAAGAGGGTTTGAGTGTTTTCATTTAAATGTCAATTGTACCTGTGTGGGCTGACTGCGCTGTAACACCAGAATAATCTGCTCTCTAATTGTGTGTGTAGGAATGCTACAATACTGGGGGATTTGGAATGACTAAATATACATTTATGAGACATTTGTGTTAAATAACTGTGTGCAGCAGCTCATTAGAACTGTGGCTCTTTGATTAGATGGCAAAGAAAAGCGAAATTTAGAAAAACAATCCCATTTTAAATAATTAAATGCAAACTGTCGAATCAGATCAACGATTGAGGCCAAGCCAAAAACTTATTTTCAAACGATGATCAAGTTCAGGGAAATAAAATGTGTCAATAATCGAGTTTAAATGCTGTTCGTGTTTTTATAACTCGCTTTTCATACATTTTTGGTTTTTGAATAAATTCTAACCCTTTTTCTCTTTTAATTAAGAGTAAAAACGGAACAAGTTGGAGTATTTGAAAAATAATATAGGCTTCCTAAAAATGTTTTCCATGGCCCGCAAAATACCATGTCACTTATTTATGTATCATTTACGTTTAATGGTTGTGTTGATATAGTTTTTGTGGCTTTAACTCGAAATCAAAAATATGTTTGGGGGATTTTGTGGGGGGGATTTCGGTTTAATAAAGAATCATGTTACTTCTCTCACTTGGGCTGACCAACAAAGTTCTGGACGACTATAAAGACTCGTTTTTCTAACTTTGCCGACACTGTCCTCTGTGAAGAACGTTTATGATCTCTTATATTATTTTTTTGTTTGCCGTTAAAAAGGGAAATGTGACTGCACCTGATCCTCTCGGAGTCGGACGGGTGGGGCATGTGCGTCCACGCCGCCTCCTCCATGGCCTGTTGGTAGAGCTGGTCTTTGGAGAGGGGGACGGGCCCCAGTGGGCACACCCCAAGTGACGGGGGGATGCTGACCTCTGACAGCGGGAGCTGAGGCGCTGATGGGGGGCCCGACTGGGTCGTAGTGCTGCTGGGGAAGATGTCTGAAGACAGACAAGGGAGAGAGACTAAGAGTCAGAGGACAAGGAAGCCGTAGTAGAAGAGAAGGTGAGGATGGAAGGGGAGTGAGGGAGGGAGTGCAGGGGGGGAGGAGTAGAAAGTCAGAGAGACAAAGAGAGAGGAGTTGAGTCAGGATGATAATATCTATAGCAGTTTTTGTTCAGAGTAGCTGAGAGTAGGAGGTGAGATGACATTTTGTTCCATTAAACTGCAGCCTTTCTATTCCTGCCACCCTCGCCTTTCATTAAGGTTTGTGTGTGTGTGTGTGTGTGTGTGTGTGTGTGTGTGTGTGTGTGTGTGTGTGTGTGTGTGTGTGTGTTACCTGGGGTGAGGTGCAGGGAGGGCACGTCTCCCTCCATCCCTGAGCTGAGTGCTGCTCGCTCGGCCATGGACTTCAGGCTGCTCAGAGTCTCCTGGGGCTGATGGGGACAGACAAGGAGGCTCATGGGTAAACAGATTCTGCCGGACAGTGTGTGCAGGGTGTTGGTACCTGCCTGCACGGAGGAACTCAGGCCTGTGATCACGTTGTCATGGAAATCACCTCGGCTTCCCTTTATGTTTGTTTATTCCCCGGCCCTGGAATATGCTTTTGTAGTAACATTAACAACACGATACGACCACAGAGGAAAACACTGCGTTTTTGTTTGTATATTCAACAGAAAAGATTGCACATTTTGTATAGCCTAACCAAATAAAATAATAACATGGATGTAAAATTCAGCAACCATGGTTGCAAATGTCCTTTATCAGAGGTCGAATAAACATTTAG
Organism: Eleginops maclovinus; assembly: GCF_036324505.1. Classification (NCBI taxonomy): domain Eukaryota; kingdom Metazoa; phylum Chordata; class Actinopteri; order Perciformes; family Eleginopidae; genus Eleginops; species Eleginops maclovinus. The sequence goes on along the minus strand of NC_086361.1, from coordinate 7,244,762 downwards.
TATCAGTTGCACTAAAGCATTTTTTTGTCAAAGTTATTAACAAAAATGATTTCTCTTACAAATGAAGGCATTGTTTAAAAGTGAAGTTGTATGTAGGACTTTTCTAGGAATTACATTTTAGAATATCCGGATCTTTTGTCGGATCGGAGACTCTTGAGATTTGATTTAAAATTCCATTATCTGTTTTAGCTACTCCTCTTTTACAGAAAATAACTAGGGATGCGCCGATACATCGGTGAGACATCGGCCGATGTTAGCCCTATTTACCACCATCGGCACATCGGTAAATAAGGTGACATCACCGATGTTTTTGTTTTGCTATGTGACCGGGAGAAGTCGCGTTAGCGTCGTTGTTTTTAAATCTGACGGACCAAATTTGAAGTCAGGGCATCATTTTGAAGGATTCGAACAGTGACTGTGGGTCTGCTGTAAATTTAAAGTCATTCGGAGGGGGGCGGGGGCGTCTCTCCTCTCTGATTCTGCACACTCCGCATGTGTCTGCAGGATCGGTAAATTAAATCCATCATTCAGTGTTCTTGGGAGGCCGTTGTTTATATTTGTGACTTTGTTATACTTGCTGCTACTCCCGTTAACTTCCAGAAACGTATTATAGCTCGCTCAACCTCTCTCTCGCTCTTACACATGCACACACGTATCCCCCACTCTCTCTCTCTTAAAAGGGATAGGCTGCCTTAGTCTGCATTATGCTACTATTACAGTTTACGTAGTAAAACATTTGCCATCGGTAAAATTGTTATTTTTAACATTGGCTGACATTTTTTCAATCGGTGTATCCCTAAAAATAACCAATAATACAAAAAATATTCATCAAAAACTCCCAAAAATGAAATCTTTGATTACATATACAAATCCTCAAAACTGTGCATATTTAAATTATTCTTAAAATATCTGTGGATTATAGTTTGGTATGATGCCTGTTTAGAATTCTCCTTGGTTTTGTCAGAATTTGTCACAAGACGTGTATTTCTCCCCGACTGAAACTAAATTAGCACTAGCACTCAACGAGGCCATGATGGATTTCACTTTTGGCAGAATTAATTTAATCTTAATGGAGGCACAAACAGTAGCATGCAAATTAACAGTCTGCAGAGATTTAGAATATTAAATCTTTGTAATGAAAACCGCTCCTTGTGTTGACATGATCCAAGATCCCACGGTGAAAAACAACCAGTTAACTAAGATATAAATCCTTACTTGTGGGATGGTAAAATAGATTGTGTGTGTGTGTGTGTGTGTGTGTGTGTGTGTGTGTGTGTGTGTGTGTGTGGTCCTACTCTCACCTTGATGCTGTCGGAGGACTGAGAGTAGGACATGGGTCCGTTCAGCAGGCTGCCGCCGCTCACCGTCTTGGCCTCGCTGTAGAAGGCCTGTGACGGGGAGCTGGACGACAAACAGATAGAGCCCAGCAGACTAGGACCAGTGTCCTTACTGGGGAGAGAGGGAGGAAGAAAGAGCAGGTGAAAAGGGGGGGGCAACATAAAAAGACCTAAATAAAAACGTGATAAGGATGTAAGAAGAGCTGGGCAACATAGCAATATGTTATTGATGTCATTACATCAGATTAGATTGTGGACATCGTAATATCACATACGCGTTGCTCTGGTTTTGAAGGATGCATTACAATAAATGGGTTTCTTTTTATTAACTTTCTAGGCAGGTATAGCTGTTTCCTTTACCCACATCTTCATGGTATCTGTGCTGATGATTATATGTTAACTATTTCGGTTTTTAAATACTATGAAAAGGCAACAATAGTCAATCCTACTATATTGGTAATTAGGTAATTGTTCAGAAATATAGTGAAGTATGATTTTCTTCATATCACCCCCAATCTAGGTGTTAGCTACACTTATCCACCGGGATTCATACAGCTTTTCAAATCAAGCAAGTTTAAAAGTACCTGAACCAAAAGTGTCCAGACAAATCATAGCCTTAATCCTTACATTAAAATCATTACTATATTTGCAACTGAATATAAGGTTTACCGTTGAATTACCAGCTGTTCATATTCACTTTGATTGTTTTATATTATGGTCATGATTATTTAATTCAGAAAAAATATGCTGAAAACAAAGAAATATTGAAATATTTTTGGTAAACAAATGTGATTGTGTCAATAAAACATAAGATTAAGTTGAACATTATAGCACACTCAAATTAGAGTACATTGCTAACCTTTTTTAGCATATATTAATCCATTACCCTACTGGTCTGGTAAACCGCCCCATCATACTCACGTCTGATTGGCTGTGGAGGTCAGACACGACGGTTGGCTGCTGAGTGATTGGCTGGCACTGGTGAGGGCGGAGTCTGATGTGCTGTCTGCTAACACAGCGCTGTAACCTGTATCGCCGAAAAAAGACACAAAGGGTACACCGCCTAAATAAATGTTAACAACAAAATTAAAAAAGCAAAGTCATCTTGCAGTCACGACATGAACACTTTTCAGTCTGGACTAGCCTCAGTTTATAATTAGCATTTTCTGTAAACTGCCCAAAAGTACTATGACACAGAGGTTAAAATGTAATATATTGGATGCTGTAAACAAGGTGTTTAAGAATAACTTCAGTCTTATCAGAATATTTTCTAGACGTAGCTGAAATGCTTGTGTAAGTGTGGATATAATCTCAAATACTCACTAGTGCTACCGTTCTGCTTCTGTTGGCTGGGCGGTCTGCCGGAGAGCGACATGTTCCCCCCCACCACTCCACTCCCTGCTGATCCCGAGCTGCCTCCGTTGCTCCCAATGACTCCGACTCCGCTTCCCGGCGCCAACCCTCCGACCGGGCTCAGCGACATGAGGGAGGACCCCTGCATCCCCGACTGGGAGCCCAGACCCAGAATACTGGAGCTGATGCCACTCAGCCCCGGCGCTGGGCCCAGCAGCCCCCCCGATGAAGACGTCGGCCCGCCGACCGTGATGCTGCCGCTGCCGATGGAGCCCACTGCGCTGTTGGAGGTGGAGGGGCTGATGCCGATGCCGCCCAGAGAGCCGGGCAGGCCGGAGCCTATGGCCCCTGAAGAGGCTGCCTGAGCGTAAGGGGCGGGGGTGGAGCCGGACAGGAGGCTCGCCATGTTGCTCAGGGACGCCTGCATCCCTGACAGGCCAAGGCTCCCAGACATGGAGCTGGTGGGGATGGACATGCCGCCTTTCCCCAGCGAGAGGCCCAGGCTGAGGCCCAGGCTGTTGGAGGTGGAGGTGGGCCCCGACATAGACTGGGCCTGGGAGCTGGAAGTGAAGAGCCCCTGTGTGATGGCGTTGGGGGGAGAAGAGGCGGAGGAGGCCATGTGGCTGTTGGTGGAGCTGATGGGGATGGAGATGGGAGCTGAGGGGGCGGAGCTCACTAAGCTCTTGGCCTGCTGTTGCTGTGCCGACGGGTGCGGCGGCTGCTGGGTGGCGTTGCTGTAGCTGCCGGCCGACGTGTTGGAGAGGAGGCCCCCCAAGCTACCCAGGTGACTGTTGGCCCCGGGTCCTCCCCCCATGATGGGCGCCATGGAGACAAGCGAGGACGAGGTCAGTCCAGAGACGGACGAAGAAGAGCAGCAGGAAGAGGAGGAGGAAGAAGAGGAGGAGGAGGAGGAAGAGGATAATGAAGATGGGTTTCCGTTCTTCACAGGTGACTGGATAAGGAAAGAGAAGACATGTACAGGTTTGTCATGTTGTTGCGTATTAATGAATGGTTTCTCAACAAGAAAAATAAAGACACAGTTTAACTAGAACTTCCTTTAGTGATTGGCCTTTTAGACTGGCTTACAATAAATGTATCCAAAATAAAAAATAAAAATGAAGACAACCTAAAACAAACATGTCAACAGATTACCAACATTCAAAGACAAAAATAAATAAATAATATCATAAGAAAACTATCACAAGACAAAAAGATATTAAATAAAACAATAAATAAAGTAGAACAAATAACAGAAACAAGGCTTTTCTTACAGATGCAGCATGCATATTGGAGTAATAGCCTTGATAGCTCATAATAGGAAGAATATTAATAATTTATACACAATTATAGCATTTAAGGATTACTATTTTACAGAAACATTTTTTATTTTAATAAAACGTTAGAAAAATGTTCAAATGTCCATCACACAAATATGTGTGTCCAATGGGAAATGCCTAAAATCTGTCCCAACAAACGTTAAAAACCTAATTTATGTTTAAATAAAACCAAGAAATGACATTAAACCCCGTCATGATGAAGTTTATGACATCCTGCAGCTTTCTGTATTTGCAGATAAGATGTTGATCACTGATGAACTGCCTTTTGACTCACCTGACCGACTTCACTGTCTGTTGAGCGTCCCCTCTTCTTGTCATCTTCAGAGTTCTCCTGAAAAACACAAATGAAGATCATTATCAGGCAACAGAAAATACAAAGTGAATGGTCAGTGGCTGTAAAATGGGAACACATGCAAACTAAAGAAGCAGAATTCACATTTATATCAGGAACCTAAAGGTTGCCGGTTATCCAACATTTCCAGAAACTTTCCGCAGATATTTAAAAGTTAAACACCCACTGAACTTCGCATTTCCCGCTGAACTCTTTTCCCGCTTACACATGGATCTTTACATCCATTTCACGGCAACTTCATGTCAGCAGCATTTAATTTTTATCCCGCCTTTATTCAGACACACCAGCCCTATAATAAGTACTCTCAGTGCTCTGTGTGGGCGCGGAGGAAGAACAGATGATATAATGACAGCAGAGCAGAACAATAAGAGCAGATGGCAGCGCACTTTGGCGGCACATACAAAGGCAATTATCCTACATTTATATTTTACATATTGACCTGACGCGACTGGAAGCGGAAGCAATGATAGGGTAAACATTCAGGTATTGCCGATGTTACATCATTTCATCGTTTAGGGAGTTTGGCCCTAGATATGTGTTGTTAAATTCCACTCATTACAGGACAGTAAAGGTCAAGAGGATCAGCATTGAAATGAAAGGGGCCCTATTTTGCTTGGGGTTTTCCCTTTCCTGTAGTGTATTTTATGGGTTTTTGTGCATGTAAATGGTCTGCAGAGGCTTATATCCTAAAGTTAGCGCTTCTTTTGGCTAGCGCTCCAACACATTGTACATGATAGTCTAACGGGTGGGACATCTCTAAGTGGTTGATTCATCACAACAGAAACGGACAGCTAACCAATCAGAGCAGACTGGGCTCTGGTTTCAGACAGAGGGTGAAAAGAGGTAGAGGCACTAAATGCTAACATGAATCTTCAACATTTGGTTAATTAAAGGGACATCTACAGATGCAAATATACCAAGGAGGTAAATTAAACACTGAACTGTGTATTTCTTTTTTTTTTATATATTCTGAAAGAAAAATCTGATTTTTAAGCAAAAACCAAACTCTCAAAATGTACTAGTGTGTAAAAAATGATGTTATTGCCTGTAATGTCTCCACTTAGTTTAAGCGAATCCTTAAATGTATTGAAGAATGAATGATAGTTTGAGTTCCAAAGCATTAACACACTCAAATTCAAGCACTTTTTCCAGCGTTTTCAAGATGAGCTTTTCCGGCACTTTACCGCTATGCTTCATCAAGTACATACAGTATATTGATGATTGCGCATCTTAGTCACAGTAAATAAGATGTTAGAGTGCTTTCAATAAATGCAATTCTGATTCATGACAGCGTTATTCGCGAGGGTGGCAAATAGAAAAGAAGAACACAGCAAAGTGGGTTTCCTCTTTATTGGGTTTCAAAATATGCCTATAAAGTAGGCATAATCTTAGTTTCAGGAGTAACTAACACTTTCTTTAAAATTCCACATTAAATTTAGTGTTTCCATGGATTTCCTGTACCCCTAGGAACCCTTTAATTGTAATTCATGAAAGCTTGATTGGTAATTTAAGGTTTTCAAACTAACACCCTTTTTATAGATTTCAAAAGTTGCGAAAAAGGCAATGGACATGCTGACAGCAGGATGATTTTTACCGTAGTGCAAGTGGCAGGCGAGGGGGGGATGGGTGAGGAGGAGGTGGTGGAGGTTGGGGTGCTGCTGGAGTGCTGGAAGATCTCATCCTCCAGTTGTCCGGGTGGGGAGGTGGCGACCAGCGTCTGAGCTGCAGGAGAGCACAGAGACAGGGAGGGTGAACGGCATGACCGGTGCAATCAAAGTTCAGTTTTATTCTCTTTCAAGGGAAGAGTAATGGAAAAGGATCATTTAACAAAAATAAAGAAGCAAAACAGCCTTGTAAATATGTGTGCCAATTCATTGTGATTAAAGGTGAGGCTTCACTAACATTATTCTTATTATTATACATCTAAAATGTGATCCAAACAGTTCCAATCACTCCACTGCGTTATAAAGACTAGAAGTTCAAATGTCTTATAAAAGGTTTGATGGAATAATTCACAAAAGCTTGCAAAGCATGTTTTATCTAACGAAATATTCTGTTCAATCTATATTTTTGGGAGATTGGCCTTTCATAAACAATTTTCTCTGCGGGTAAAATACCAAGGTTCTCGCCTTCATGCCGAACACAAAGATATGCGTATAGTAGTGTCCCAATCTACCAAAATAGAAACTACACTATTAAACTAAAACTACAGCTATTTCCTCCCTGCTTTTTTTTTTTAGAGTGATGTTAAAAAACAAGTGACACTATAATATACTCCAGCTCTTTCCAGACTTACTGAGCTCGTCCAGGTCCAGGTCGTCGTAGAGAAACTCGTTCTCCTCGAAGTCCGGATCCTGCGATGAGTCTAGGTAATACTCCACATCATCCTTAGGACAATTAAAGAAGGCAAATTATAATTCAGCAAGGACTTACAAGGCTCAGTCAGGCTGTCATTGCAAATATTATGAATGGTAGTGCTCTGAAAACAAGGATAAGGAAGGCAAACACGAAATAAGCCACACCTACATTTTCCCAAACAGAAATATTTGTGAGACGTTGTTTTATGAAGACATGAGCGCACCTTGATCTTCCTGACGGAGTCCACCTGCACTGAGTCGTTGTCCAGCATCCTCAGTATGGTCTCCAGCATCCGGATGTGGTGGCGATGCTTTTCAATGAACTTCTTCAGCTCCTCAATCCGGTCCTGATTCTGCACGGGGGGGGGGTTAAAAAGGTGTCAACATGATACCAATACGTCTGCAGTATCTCTGTATTTTAAGCTCACAAAAAGTGGATTAAAGAGCTAAAGTCACCACTGTGGGTCTCTTTGTTGAAATGTTTTATTTGGTCTATCTGTTGATTCCGATGCCTTTCTATCCAGACAACAATAGAATGAAGGTAAAAACATTGTACATCTGTAATATTGGAAATAAAAATGCTCATGTCATGGATATACGCCTTATTCGAATGCAACCTACAAACTGCACGGAAATTTAAAGAAAAACTGCTGCAATCGTAAAAATGAACACGATCATAAAACAGACACAGCAGCACTTCTGATCTAAATGTATAAATCGCCTCAAGTTAATTTTCACACATCCAAAAGCTTTTTTACAAGTCAATTATTGTCCTGTATTAGGTTAAGCCTTTATCTCTACTGAAGATGTTTAAATGTGAGGTTGTTGGAGCAATTTTAATAAGTATCTGGGTGTTCCCGTTGGAGGACCCCTAAAGCACGGGAGCACGTGGAGCTCTTGGTCACCGGCTGAACTGATGTGATTATACTAACACAGCGGCTGTAAACACACGCAGGCTGCAGCACTTTACGTTGTCGGGCTGCAGCTGGCCTGCATTAGTGGTGGCAGCAGAGTGGAGTAGATTCATGTGTTTCGACATAATATATATTAATGCTGCAGCAGCACATGTCAGGGACATGGGGGACGCCCTTGTGCTGAGTGCATGCATGCAGGCTCTAAAAGGCTACATCTAAACTCTTAATGGCACAGTGGGTCCAACATTAAAGGGATGAGGCAGGGTTGTATAACACAGTACTCTACAGTAGGTAGAGGTCAGCACGCCGAGGTGGCCGCAAAACGTTTTAGATAACTATAAGAAATCTATATTTGTACTCTTTATTTAAAATAACACAGCTGTAACTCCCCTTCTGAAAGCAACCTACACGTGTTTTAGTGTAAGGGAAGAAACCCGAGCAAGCTGTCCAAAGATCTGCCAAAAATGCTCCATATTCAGACGGAGACATTCACAGCTTACGACTGCCTAACTGGAAGCTCTGTAAAAGTAGAAGTACCGTTAAAATCATAACGATACCCATCCCTAGCTCTCTTCAAAGCTAATCCATTGAAAAAAAATTGTGATTTAACCACTGCCCCAATCTTTTCAAAGGAGGATGTTATAGTGTGACTTTGGCCAAACAGAACCAATCTTTTAAAACCTCAAGGTCACACAAGAAGACAAACAAACCAACTGAGTGCTCCTGCAAGCCAAAAGGCTGTTTTTTTCCCAATGGAGTCTGGTGGCTTTGAAGAAAGAACAGATACATCAAATAGTAAAGAAACATCAGTGAATATATGACTTTAGGTGGCTAAAAAGATGGTCAGCTTCTGCCCCCTGCCCCCTTATGTGCTGCAACTCCTTTCAGCTTCTCCAAATTAGCCTTCCAAACCTAAAACTAGGGATGATGACCTCACAACAGCACTTCAAACAATGTGAATCACCACGTAAGTAATGTAGACACTCATAAGATGGAGAGGTTGAAAATGTCATTTTTCTGCCGTTATTGGTTGGTCATTTGAGAGCCTGTGTGTAAACCAGAAACCCATTTCATTACTTGAAGATCTCCACTGAGAAACAGTCCTACATGTTCGACTTGCTAAGCTAACTACACCAGTAACACAGAGACATGAACCCCTCAGAGTCATTTATCTAACAAAAAGTCCTTTGCACAAATACAAGCCAATTACAGAGAAAGTAATTTGATGCCAAAAAAGAATATTTCTCCTGACGTAACAATCTTTGTGACATTGTAGGTAGGAAGTATGATTGCTGCTCTCAATGTCGTCCATTATAAAGTCAGATAGGTTTTTCTATAAATGGGGCACCGGGAGAGGGAAAGTGGAAGAAGAAGACAATGTGGGACCTCTCCACCACAGAGGGGATAAAGGAGGAGAGAGGTCTGACTGACTGTACCTGGGTCAGCTATAAACAGAAGAATAAGACAGATGACAAGGGGTATCAGAGGGGGAGGAAGGACCAACCTCTTTGTCTCCTTTCTTTTTCCTCGTCTGGACTGAGAGGGACTCCACCTCGCTCTCAAACTGGTCCACCTGCATGTTCAACGTGTCTATCGTATTCTGGAGGGAGGACAGGAGGAAGAAATAATTAATAGTTGGACAAGGCGCTTAATTGCTTTATCAGAATCTGTTTTATTACCAAGTAGGTTTACACATACCAGGAATTTGCTTTGGTATATGTGGTGCATACAGAAACACAGCAGGAAGAAAACAAAGCAAAACTAAATACAAATTGGACTGTTATAACAGCTATTTTAAGACTATTATAACAAAAAAGAGATAGTGTATCGAAGAAATGTGAAACGTGCAGGATTTACACATTTTTAAAAGAACAAGGGGTGGAAAAAAGTCGATTTATCATCCAAATCTTGCTTTTGTTAATCTTATGTGAGAATGTTCTTCACTTTTAGGCCACTGGATGGTTAAAAAAAGCCATTAGGAAACATCACTGTTACTTTAAAGTCATTTAATTGTGAAAATGTGATATTTTTCATAATTTTCTGCCTGTTTTTGCATCTTTGCAGGGTTTCCCACACATAGACTTTACTTGGGCGGGCCGCCCAGCTATATAAATGGCCGCCAAAGTATATTTTGCGACCCGTTTAGGTTTTTCTTTCTTTTCTTTTTTTATCCGTCTGCGAGCATGACGACGTCCGCGATCTATTAACTAGTGGACAATGATCTCCTCGCTCTACGCCTCCTGTACCTGTTCACTCTGCTATCATGTGTAGGGTCTGCTAACAAGCAACAAAACAGAAAGGGAAACCTTACGAGAAAAAGAGAAGAGGACGTCGGAATTACCTCAGAAGACGCGGACACTTAAAAGGTAACCCGTGCCCGGTCATCTGCACCCCCCCAAGTATATTGCAGATCTGTGGGAAACACTGCTTTGTATCTAAATACTGTTTTGCACAGCTCACAGATAAAAGAAAATGAGGTCTCTTTTATCTTATATCTATCAAAATTAATCGACATATTGATCAATTAGGAAAACTGTTGCAGTCCTAGCTATAAGTAGGTGTTAACGATTCAAGTAATCATGACTCCAAATGTTTTTGCGCCCTTAATTTGATATCCAACTGAGAGAAGGAACAATAACAGATTAAATGTACAAGAAACTATTAATGGTAACATATTGAAATGAATGTAGAAGGATTCCTTTTAACCATTTTAGCTTAATGCAGCACACAAATCCTCAATTAAGTAAAGGAGAAGGAAAATAAAGAACAATTATTATTAGACTATTTTTTCTTTCTGTATATGTGCTTTTTGGGTTTATCAATTAAATGTTTGGACTTTTAAATGTAGAAAAACATATTTACGCTATAAAACAGTAACATTAGTAACTCTCCCTTCACATTATGGTCTGTCTTAATATCTCACCATGGTTTAAAACCAAGTAAACTATGTAGAAACAATCAACAGCTGCAGTGTACTCATGCAAGTGGCTGCTGGTTTATGAGGTGTTCACTCTTTGTTTTCGTGAAAGTTAAGACAATGTTTTGTCTTTTTTTCTAGTTTTGGTTCCACTTTTCACTTCCAGGTTTTGCTGAAAGAAAAAAGTTATGAGTGAAGCCTCCTCTGACTCAGATCTGTTCCTTTTTTACGCATACAGCGTAATTTAGTCTATCCAAGTTGCATTAAAGTAGGAACATTGAGGTCCAGTTCTCCTCACCGTTAGCCACGTGCCGACCTCCTCCTTCTCTTTCTGGGCCGGGTCCACCTTCTGGGCCAGACCTAGCCCTTCTTTAGAGTACGCCTTCGTCTTGGTTTCTCTCTCCACTATCTTGAACCGCTCCATTTGCTGCAGGCAGACACAAAAAGACACACAAATCATGATTAAAAACTGGTGTTCATGTTAATACAAATGGATTACATCAAAAATAAAATCCATCTTTAAAATGCTACAAGCTGAAAATGTTGAGGGAGATCTTTCGGTATTAAAAAATGATTATTAATATGAAGAAATATCAACTTAAAGTTGAGCGTTACAGCCAGGAAAATGCAGGAAATATCAGAATTTTCTGATATATTTTATTATTTATCGTCTTACAAAAGACAGAGCTGTGAATAAGGAGACATCTGCAATAGTTAAGGGAAGTGGCATTAGAGGAGCTGAGAAAGACGGTGAATTTAACACTCAACCTTTATGGACTGAGGACTTAAAGTGTGTATTCTGTATGCTTAAACCTGGACCCTACTCTCCTGTGTTATTGTGGCTGAGTTTTTAACGCTGAAAGGCTAAGATTGTTCTTGTGATAGTCTGACAACTTTATGAAAGCACCCGAAAGAGAAATAAAAAGTTTGTTATCGTGCCTAACCAGGTTTTAGTTCAAGGAGAAGGAGTGTTATTCTGAAATGTTGCTGGAAGACAACAGAACACGAGTGAGAAGTGCTGCTGGTGTCAGAGTTTGGTGCGTGGGAGAACAGAAGTTATAGATTAGTTTATCTTATTAAATAAAAAATCAAGTTTTAACAATTTGGACGAGGCCTAAACCTCTTAACGAAAGTTCTTCTGAGGCCAAACTTGTATTTCTCTGTAGGGTCCTCTCCATAATCTTGTCAGACACTTTGTGACAGTGGCAAAAATAAGCACTTGTAGTGGATCGATATTGACGTTGGGGAATTGCCTGATAGTATTACATTACAGCGCTCTCACTGAAATTGGAACTATTATCCCCATTTGTCATTAGTTCTGCTTTAAGAAGACCCTTAGGACAAGGCTCTGAATGTAATAGTTATTTAATACATTGATATTAAACTCTGTGTAGTACATTCTGATGTTCCTTTTTCCATGTCATGACAAAATGTTCCTAGCAAACCCAGGCTGCTTCCTGCAGGACGTGTAATTTCAGATCGACCGACTAAACCACAGGAAGTCTTGAAGAGCGCCTTTGGGATGAAAACCAACTCATGGAGATCAGAGGGAGCTGGCGAGGAGCTGCATGTCTCATTGTGCGGCCAGGTGGCTCACATTCAGGCCAGTCAATAACCCTCATCAGGGCTCATTGGGGGTGGGGGGAGCTACGCTAAAGAACAGGTGTTCAAGATCGGACCTGCTGCCATGTTTACCAGCTCTCTGTGAAGAACGCTGTAATGAGCGTCTCCTGAGTGCAGATCTTTCTTTAAAGGGTTTCTGAGGAATTATTTTGGCAACATCTTCAGTCCTTGATGATAAAGGAAAGCTCAGGATCAAAACCAGGGATGATTTATTGAGGATTAACATTATATATGATATACTGTAGAATGTACAGTACAATTGACTGACTTCTGAGTAGTAGGGGAAGCTTCCAGAGCTTGTATCTGAGGACAATAGATGTATGTGGGACTATACCAGGAACTACTTTATAGGACAGCTATAGGATATAGGATTATTTGGAGCCTACTGGGAAAAGTATTGTAGAAGTGATTTAAAACATTCCTATGGATGTATTTTATATTTCAGCTCTGAAAATCACTTTTGACAGATTTAATAGAAGTTGAAATCATATTCTCAATGAACAATAAAACTACTGACTCTTTTTTTCTGAAGCCAATTTCTCACAACAAACTGAAAACACAAGGATTTATTTTGAAGTCAAATAAGACCAAAACCAAGACTTTCTCTCCCAAGCGCCGCTCTGTGTTTAAAGTCCAGTTATGAGTCTTCTTCTCATCTCTAGGGATGGATATCTACATATGACTTCAGATAAATGTAAATACAAAAAGCCAAATTGTCATCAGACGATAGCAAATCAGTTCCTCGATTGCATTCTGGCTAATGTGTTGGGCTTCTTTTCCTTTCCAGATGGAGAAAAGCATTCAACCAAAGCCCACTCAAACTAAAAGGCACTCAAATGGAAACCAAAACTCTTTCGATACAATTCTGCATTCATATACAAAAAGACGGATTATCAGCGGAGGAATAAGTACTACAAATTGTGTACTTTAGTAAAAGTAGAAGTACCCAGAGTGTGGGAATACTCTGTTACAAATAAAAGTCCTGAAATCAAAATGTTACTCAAGTAAAAGTACTAACATCAAAATATAATTAAACTACCGAAAGTAAAAGCACTCATTGGGCAGGATAATATATACAATAGGTGCTTGCAGCAAATCTGCAAAGTAACTAAAGATATTAAAATATAAAATAAATGCAGTGGAGTAAAAGTACACAGTTAACATCCGAATTGTAGCAAAAATGTGAAATACTCACGTAAAGTACACGTATTTAAAAATTGATGTAAATGTACTTTACTCCACTGGCAGAAAAAAAAGAATAACTTTGCTGTTTCCACGGTCCCCAGTGAACTTTAAAGCAACTCAAAAATAAAATGTTTAGTCTATACATTCTACATTCTTCTATTTTGATAAACAAAAGGCTGACATGTCAATGAAAGTTCTTGTCCTACAAAGGATATCATTCATCAATAATCGCTTATATGACCTGGAGACTGGCCAAAACATTTTTGGGACTTTCCCCAAGTCCCCCACGCAGGGACTGTGATAATGAACATCATGTGTCCTACTCACCGTTTCTATGAGTTTGCGGTTCTCTACTAGCTGCCTTTTGTCTTTGATCTCGTTGGATGCCACCCACGTCTTGATCTGGTCTCGGAGACGCTGGGGGAGCAGAAGAAGAAGGAGAAGAACACAGCGGGGGAGGGAGACAGAAAGAGACACACAGGTACATGAGTGAATACATGCAGAGGCTCGTCCTCAGCGGTCACGGATGGTGAACTTGGTGTCTACACGCTGCAAACACGCTTGGCTTTGAGTTTGGTCTTCATGGTAACCCTACAGCTGACTATGATGATATTTAATGCTTGACACTACACACACACCTCTATGTGGGGGCAGGTCAAACAATATCAGAACAGCAAACAATCTATGTCCTTTTTTTCCAATTCCAAGCTCACATCAGACCTCAAGCTGTTAATTCTGGCTGGTTTGCCCCAAAATAGAAGCGTCCTACACCTGGTTTTATCTTTATCTGGATTTCCGATGAAAACACACATTTAGCTGTTGGAAATATAATTTAAAGTGAGGAGTGGATAAAGAGGAAATTAAATCTATTTTGGTGATTTCATGGAGTTCTTTACCCACAAAAATCTCTTTTAAATGTATATATAATTGTAACCTCAATTTCTGTATGGCATGTTTTCTTAAAGGTGAATGAGGAATCATATAAATGGAGAAGGAGTGTTGATGCAAAAGTACACTCTAAACAAGTGTCAGTAATCCAGTGGTGCTGAGTGCTTCCCACAAGCATGCATTGCCTTAAGGTTTACTATTTGGATGTCCAAAATGCACTTCCCCACAGTAAGGCTTTAGTTAAAGTGCAAGTAGTCAGCATATGATAAATATGACATGGATTAAACTGCATGAGCAATGCGAGTTTGCTGAGAAGCGTTTCTATATTGTTTTGCTTTTGTTAAGCTTAATTAATTTATCTTAAATCATGAATAACTTTCTCCTTCATTCACCATGGAGCCATGCAAGAGAACCGAAGATCCTACGGGTCGTTTTGTGGGTGAAGAAGAGTTTTACTTTCTGCATTTACCTGTAGCTTTTTAATCTCTTTCTTGAGGTCTGCTTCATATTTCTCCTTCTGATTTGCGTTCGCTGCATTGTGAAGCTGTGGAGGAAAACAAACAGGAGGGTCAAACAAGTACTCGTCCACAAACAATGTAATTATTGTGCTTGTTTATTCATATATTCTGTAAATATTAATAATGAGACAGTCAATCAAGTATTTGTTTATAATTTTCAATTGTGTTTGCTTTAGCTTTGTGCTTTCAATTAATTTCATCTCGATTCTATTGATGTGTGGGGAAATTAAGTTGGTTGACTATTAATTTAAGAAAAAAGATAAACATGAGGCAAAATAGATTATAAAATAAGCTATTAAATCAATACAGGTGATCAAAATAAACATGGGGGTAAAACAAGCCTCTACGACTCAATTAGCATTAGCTGTGATTAGCGAGAAACTGCAAATACAAACACAGCAGCACAATAAATACAGGATATAAAGAAGGAAAAAGGAAAAAACTGGGATATAAAACACCAACACATTTGTGCCTATTCATTAGCAGAGTAGATTTACAGTGTGGGCCTCTGTGCTGCTGTTTTAATAACAGCTCAGTTTATTGTGAGTATCAGGAGAATTGTGCACCCTGTGTGGTGATGGTAGCATTATTTAAACTACTGTGACTGCAGCAGCCTTGGTCTTGGCTGACAACAACGGTCAGAGAACTTAAACACAGAGGTAAATGAGGAAATAGAGTCAATTAATGCAGCAAAAACAAACGGTACAATTTGAAAAAACACTGACATTTTTTTTATTTGCAAAAAAAACATTTACTTTGGATAGATGTCCTTCACTTCTCCAAATCTTGCCCTTAATAAATGAAATAAATGTACAATCCACAGATGAAATGACAAGGGTTTGTATTCCCTAAGCTTAACAAACATACAGACAATAAAGGGTTCAAAAATGTTGATGATTGGCACAGATTGAATCAATAACAGTTTGGTTAATCAGGTATTACGCCAACATTCTCTGCTTTTCCAAAGCAGAATCGTGCTGGTTTCACAAGTCTTAGAAACATTTTCCCATGATTAGCTTATATTTGAAAGACTTCCGGTTCCAGCTTGTATAACAGGAAATGCCCCGTTTTTTCTAATAAATAGAATTATTTTTCAAACATTTTTGACAGTAAAAAATGAGCAGTGGGAAATAATTCAAAAAAGGAGCTATTCTCTTACAATTTAAACAATCAATACAAATATATGAATTAATATTTAAGTCCCAATAATGATGCCTCCTTACCTTTTGCCAAATGTCTTCAAACTGTTCGACTCCTTCCGCTACTTTTTTCAGACATCGATCTATTTCACCTGCAGGATGAGAAGAGCAGAATAACAGAAGGGAATAGAGAGTGAATGTAGAAACTTAAAACACCCAGGGCTAGTTTCAAGAAGCAGATTTAAAGATGGAACAAATGCCAGAATTAAACTTTTTGTAATGGCAAAAACATAGTGACGTTTGTCCTCTAAGGTCTAATTATTCAAATCTAGAGTCCAAAGATGTTTGACAAATCTGAAGAAATTCCTGCTGGTAGTTCCTGTGATATCACTGAAAATCGGAGAGACCTAAGGTCACAGCGACCTTGACCTTTGACGTATGCCCACCAAAACTCATTCAGTTTATCCTTGAATCCAAGTCGACGTTTGTGCCACATTGGAAGACATCTCCCTACAGCTTTTCTGGGATATCAACTTCAAGAGAACCTGACATCCAGTTGGACGGAGTACCCTAAACAACCCCTTATTGGCAAGAAGGTATAAAAACTCAAACGCGTTTTGTTTTTTTTTAAAAGTTATGCTAAAGTAATCTAGGTACATCTTTTTGAACCCAGCCACTGGATTGCTCCCCTTTTATATAACCCATACACAAACAACAAACACTCCCCATTAGCAGAGCATTTACAAATTGTGTTTGACATCCTCATGAAACATGCATATCTTAAAAGGAACATCATGCTTGTAAACGAGAGGGAACACACAAACATATCTCCTGTGCACACTCAACAGTCGCCGCTTTATTAGCTGGCTCAAACTCATGCAGTCTAATACAGCAGCCCGGGCATAAATCCTTCATGGAGGTTTTAATGTGGAGTTTGTTTGGAAGCAGGGATGAATTCAACTGGAGCATGGAGGATGGTGCTTGTGCTTCAAGATGTTTCTGTTATTTTAGTCTCAATTATTGAAGTCCTGAAATGTTGAATTTGCCGCCCAATGAACTAGAGTTGTCCAGATTTGAACCATTTTGAGATATTCTCTATACCAGAGTCAAAACACACAGGTAAAATACAAAAACAATTCATCAAATATACTTTGCGCCTTCATTACCATGTGCATACTGATTTTTCTTAGGCAGTTAAACAGGTCATTACTTCGTCTCTAGTATCGATTATGTATTGTTGGGAAAACATCTCCTTCAAGTATCTGGATTTTTTAAGGTTTTTTTACACAAATCATATTTTTTCACAAGAATACATTTGAGCATACATTGATTACACTACAATACCTTCACCAAATACATTTTTTTTTAGATCTTGAGCATCTAATAATGCTAACGGAACCTCCCTCTGCTAACAGCTAATAGGA
Source organism: Eleginops maclovinus (assembly GCF_036324505.1). NCBI lineage: Eukaryota > Metazoa > Chordata > Actinopteri > Perciformes > Eleginopidae > Eleginops > Eleginops maclovinus. The sequence continues at coordinate 7,227,418 of NC_086361.1, read as the reverse complement.
CAAAGATTGCTATAAATGTAAACAGGACCAAATTTAAGTGCCTTCTCATTATTTCTGACTTGGGTCACATCAAAGATTGTATTTTTTTCTCTTCAATGTGCAACAGAGGGCATGCCTTTTGTGCAGAGTGTACCATAGGTAAATATACTTTATCTTTGAATTCATCAATTTGGAAAACGATGAATTGCTGTAATGCGATTGGAATTAGACTCACTGTCTCATGATGTAAAATCTGGGTATAATTGTTCGATAATAAAAACACATTTGTTTTTTAAGACATTGAAGAACCTACCAGCTCATAACGCCATAGATGTAGTCTGTCAATACTGCTGCTATTATATTTTAGTTGTTCTGATTGTAACACCTTTAAATACTGAGGTGTGACTAGAATGCAGCTGCTGCTGGGCTGGTGAAGAACAGACTTAGTTGTGCAAACAAACTCTAGTTTGCCCTTAAACAGCCTTGATGTTAAGACTCTGCTGCGGGTGGGTTATTTTTAGATGAAAGTCTACCTCCTCTGTAATAATACATTACATTCTGACAGAGCCTAGTTGGTGCTGGTGTTTGATCATCTTTCTCCATGATTTAGTGGAGATACATGTTGTGTTTTTATCAGCAGTCACAGGAGCTCACGTGAAGGGATGCTGGCAGTGAGGGATGAGGGCTGTCAAAGAAGTATGTTTTCAGCCTGCAGCGACAGACGTCACGTGGAAATGATATCAAAGTTCAGAAAAATGTCTGACAGCAGAGCCTGGAGGTCTTTACACAAAGCTGTGGGTCAGGAGTCAAGCTTAGGGTGCATTATCATCCGGGTCAGCTCCACTGGTACACTAACACTGAAGTGTCAGGCCCCTTCCAGGATAACTATGGTGCATTTAATGGGTAATTGAATATAATCCAATTTATCTGCCAAAAATAACCCTCAAATATTTAAATGTCATTGAAATCACAAAATGGAAGAAGAGGAATATTTGGTAAATGCAAATTAGGTACAAATCCTCAAATATAAAATGAATAATGTTCCAAAAAGGATCATTCACTTATATTGCAAATCATATCCCAATTGCTACTAAACCATAAAGCCCTTATTCCGTTTTTCCTTATTTGCTCTTATTTGAAAGGTTAAAGGGTGGCGAGGATCCATCTAAATCCATCACGTCAGGAGCCAAACACCAGATTTATTTCTGACTCTCTCTGGAGCCAGAAGCAAAAACCTATCAGGATAACATGACTCAGTACACAAGTTAGTGTGAGCGCATTTTACTTTTGTTTACAAGCCCTGCAACCAGCAGTGTGAAACCAAAAGTACATTTTCCCTCTTGAGGTCACATCACAGGTTTGATCATGTGACCTGACAACACTCTTTTGGTTTTTTTTTACCTTCTTTTATTACAAGGCTTAGATGAATACTTGATTCTGATTGGCCAATTTGGACATTCAGTGGTCTGCTCTTTTCTTTAGCAGACCGTCGCAAAGGACCCTTTGACCTAGGGACCATGTGCAGGCAAATAAGTCTTGTTTATATTTGTAGAGAGCACAAAACGTTCAACTTGGGATGCTGAACTTTCCCCAAGAGAAGGAAAGAGGTTACTGAAGGACAGAAGTCCGCAGAAGAAGACAGGAAGGTATGGGCTCTTGCAATGATAAATGACCGGTTAATGGAAGATAAATGTGAACAGACTTGGCACATTTATCAGTAATGCTTTTGTGTTAGATGACGCCCCTGTTGCGCACAATGAAATACTGTATGTTGCCTTTGCAGAGTCTTTTAAATCAATCAAATCATTTGGCTGATTTATTTAGTAGCTATACGTGTGATAAGCGGTTGGGATACCAGCTACCCTGCCAGCGGTTTTTTCCTCCTCATCCCGGCTCGCTGTACATTATCCCTTACATAAGGGACAGCTGGGTGGAGATTATTCCCAAAGATGCTATGAGGGGACTTCACAGACGCTGTTATTATTATTTTGTTGTTCAATTATTTTTCCATTACTGTGACGGTAACCTGTTATTTGATGGGACGGAGATCTCACCTTGTAGTTTCCTTTTATCGGCCATGACTGATGACTAGGATGATGTCTTCATGCCTTCTTTTACTGCAGAAAACAGAGGAAAAATGGTTAATGTATTTATTGTTTTCATTAAACCTTTGATCATTTCCCTGGAGAATATTAAACAATATGCACCAAGGAAACATTTACAACAACAGAGCTTAGGTAGAGAGGAGTTATGGGAGACACAAAGGGAGAAATGAAGGGACTTTTTTTCTATTAGTAAGCCACACTGAATTGTCTTTGGGCAACACACTGAATCCCTGATGATGGCGGTACTCCAATGGGATACTCCAAAATATCCCAACATGAAGTAACTGTAAATAAATGAACCATCCTACCTTGGATATATTTTCGTAGTTGTTTTGATCATTTGTGACATTCTGCTTTTGACTTAAATGTTGAGACCAAGTTTGAACTTCTTGAATTGAATGCATCTCTCCCCCTGCCTCAGTATAGCATGCCCCAGCGGTGGCTCTAACGTTGTTATGAATAAATACATTTCCACTGCAGATTTGTAGGGGATGGACAAGAAAACGAGTTGCATGTAAGAAATGTATGACGGAGAACTTTACAAAAAAAATACTTTCTTCATTACATAGTTGACGAGTGGGCATCCAAGCTTGAGAGTGAGTCGTTTTTCAGACTGTACGTGATAAATGCATAAGTGAAGCTTAAGTCTCTCTTCACATTGAATCAGTGTCTTCATTTAGCTTTCATTCAACCATTTAAGGCTTAATAGCTTCACTTCAGTGTGCAACACAATAATAAGCAGCTACTCCTACACGCAGGCAGACATATGGCCTGGGTACCTTTAAGGGTTCTTGAAGGAGTTAAGCTAATTGAACTTTTCAATGTGGTTGAAAGAGGTTGCATTAACAAGACAGATACACAGTCTGTTTGACCACTAAAAACAGACTGTGGATTTCTCAAACCTTCCAACAATTAATTATATCTTCTCTGTCTCTCTCTAGTCCCTGCATGTTCTTGAATGTATGATGAGTAGATTAAAACTCATTCTGATCATTTCAAGGTATTCTGAGCATTTAAGTGTTAATCGTTGATTGCAATGTCCCCAGTTCAAGTCTGGTCTTTAGCTTCTGTTTATGTCATTTTTAATCCTGACACTACTCTACTGTTGTGATCACAAAAGCTAAAAATAAAAAACGGTGAACAAACTGTCCATACACATGGGGGGGGGGGGGGGGGATCATTTAACTCACCCCTTCGGGAATGTTTCGCAATATGAATGTTTTATTTAAATGCTTGACTTGAAAGCCAATCAGGCTTACATTTTAGTTATTTAATCATCTTTATTTAAACCATTTCATTGCAAATATAACAGTAATTGCTGTTTTCCTCCATTTAAATATAGACATGTAATGCTTTACTCGGGTTTATATTATATTAAATTGAATTTCACTGGACAGACTAAAAGTAATTCACCTTGGACTTAGACGGGTATTTTTAGAACAAAAGATTAATCTAGAAAATAATCGGGAAATGTATCAATGGTGAAAACAATTCTAAAGACACAAACGGAAAGTTAAACTATAATTTACATTGGAAATTCAGAAATGGACTAAGAGATACGATGTTGTTTAACACAGAGCTAAAGTGCATGTGCTAGTTCAGTAACAGATTTATAGTTGTATTATTGTGACTCCAACACACACCAATAAAGTATGCATTAGCTTTAGCATTACTTTTCCAAACAGGTGCACACATCTGGACACAGGCCCTGCGTCTTTCTAACACACGTTCATACTTGCCAATTTAGTTTGAAATCATCTGAGGGCACTTTTACGGTATGGACATTTTAGAATCAAATCCAAACACTAAATTGGTGTCCGTGCTAGCTAGCCGAACAACCGAGCCATGTTCTCGGACCGATGGAAAAACATTTGTTAGCCCGGGCGGTTTATAAACAATGCGGGCATCATTAGTGACACCAGAAGCCTGTGTTGGCTCCAACATCCGAGCACACACACTTGGAAACAAACTAAAGTTTACACACCGCGGCTCAGCAGGGGAGGTTGTGCTTTTTCTATTTTTTTAACAGCAAACACACAAGTTGATGATGTGTTGTCAGTGTAGAGAGCTGCAGCTTCCCACCGGCTGCAGCTTTCTGATGTGGGAGACACAATTTGGAGAGTGGAGAGAGGCAAAGACAGAAAGGAGGGGGGAGGCACATAAATGCATCATCTTTGAGTCTTAGACTAATTTACCTGGATTTTCCCGAGTTACGATTTCTTTCCTCCGTTGTCCAACTACGTTAAATCTACCACGTTTCAGTATAAAGGCTATTTTTCTAAATTAAAAAAAAATCTTCTCGCTAAACAATCACTCCGCACATCCAAGATGGCTACCAGGAACACCTCCTCCTCCGATGCCCTGTTGGATAGGAGTACCGCCTACCTAATCTGTGATTGGTCCGCTTCAGCCGTTTCCGTACTCTTATTCGTCATAACTCGCTGTCTGTCAAAACATAGTTTACTACTTCCTGTATAACTCTCGCTCTGATTGGGCTGTTTGTAAAGGTTAAAGGGTAAATTTGGTTTACACCACCATCCATTTCCCTCTCCCGGCCGCAAGGTACGCTGGGAAATTGAGGTCACCTCCTCCTTTTCTAAGCAGTTGAACAACACATTGTGAAATTAGGATTAAATCATATTGTTCATAAACAATCTCGATTTATGTAAATTCTCAGAAACAACAAACGATTAATACTGGATATGATTGATTACAATGAATCTTCATTAGACACTATTTTAATCTATTTGTAGATTGTATAAAGCGTTTGTTAACTGTTATTGTTGTAACTATTATTATTATTTGTTATATCATTGAATGTTTACCATGATCAACTTTATTTAGAAGGAAAACGGGCCAAACAATTACATTTCAATGATAAAACCATTGTTTTATGTGAGATGTGATAAAAAGAAAAGAATATATTTGTATTTTTAAAAAGGTTTTTAGTCTTTTTAAGATATGTATCCTTATGAATAAAAAGTCAGTCAAAAGTATTTTATTGCCTATAATTATTATTATTTTTAAATTGTGTTTATATTTCTTTTAATTTTCTTGTTCTTTGTTTCTAAATGTGTTCATACCTCTGGTAACATACTTGTGTATTTAATGAAATTGTACCTCATAGATGTGATGTTATTTATGAAGTACTGGCTTGTTTGCAAAGGTTGTATTTTCCCTCTATTCGTTTTGTTTTTTTTCCAACAATGACATACGCTTAAAAGCAACATTGCATTTAAATGCCTAGGCTCAGATGAGTCATTGATGCCTGCAAAACTCTGAAGTAGTGTTTAACAGTGAGGAACCGTTAGAGATCAAGTGTCCAGTCTTCATAAAATCAAAGATATTTTCAGCAGCAACACTTCAGATGTGAAGGTAATGGAAGAGGAAAATCAACAACATGGGCAACATGGCTACTTCATGCAGGTAAAGCACGGCGTGTTCTTCACCACGTCCAGGCTGCTCATCTGCACCAAGGCTAAATGTGTTCTATTTTAAATATATGCTGCCTCATATTGATGAAGACTTTCAGGCACACAGGTACAAGCAGCTTTGTTATAGCTGGATCTTAACCCACAATTATTTTCAGCTCTCTAATTCACTGTCTCTCTTCATAATGCATGTACCCTGGCCTTTGTGCACCTTTGGAGAACTGAAAGGATTTAACAAATTTAAGCAATTAAAAAATAATTGCACTTTCATTCATGTGTGAACAGTCTAAAGAAAGATGAACAGACGAAATCCTAGTGTGCAGCTCATAGTGGCAAATTAACTGCAGGAAATGGAGAAAAAAATACAGCATTATTGAAAAGATATATGCTCTTCACAATGCAATTGCAGCCTTTTGAGCATAACAACTATTTCCGTGTTGCTGTTCCTTAAAGGGGCCATATTATGCTTTTTGTGGTTTTCCCTTTCATGGAGTTTGTTATTAAGTAATAATTAAGGATAAAATCCCAAAGGGAGCTTCTCTCCCACACAACAAGAGTGTCATTTTAAAACAAAAATGCAATTGCAATGCACTTTTTTTAATCAAGGATAATAAAAGGGGCATGCTGTACATACTGCAAACTAAAAATAAATGTTTCAACTCTTCTGAAAAACATGCAACCAAATACAGTAATTCTGTGCTATATGTCCTGCAATCCTTTATGAACAGGGTATTGAAGTTGATGACCCCTATGCATTACTCCCTTCTTCCACTGGAGGGCGCTGCAGTCTGCCAGTTTCTATAGAGCAGACCTACATGGTAATACTCATAATTCACACCAGTAGCCTATTACTTTTATAAATAAGAAGCAAAACCAGTCGCATTTCATTTCTCAGATCAGAAATACATATTCAACATGTTCATATGTTATTGAGAAGAGCATATCAATGTTTTTAGTGTTAAATTAAAGAGTGTTAGGTGATGGTTATATTATATCTCATTATTCTCGTTTGGATGTTTGACTAAAAAGGCTAATACTTTCCTTTAAACTCTTCATGAACTGTGTTCTGATTGTGTAACAGAAGGAAACCCTGAATCATTACATATTTAAAGTTATTTACTTTCGCTACATTTCAAACTTTCTTAACCATGTAAGTCAAATACAAAATATACAACTTAGGAACGAGATATATGAACAAAACAAATGTTCTTTTTCCAATTATACATGTTAAATGTACTAAATCAGAAATAAATCATACCCCACAATATCGTGTGTCAAAAATAAATAAAAGCTAATAAATGTTGATCTGTTTTGATACAATCATTTAAATAAACAATCCCATTGGTTCTGTAAACGCTCTCAGATCAAATTCAGAGCAAATTACGCTTACTCCGATGTCTGCTATATAAACAGTTTGCCGTATTCCAAATAGTGCTTGGAAATGAAAAGGACACTATACTTTGTCTTCCTGTAAATGTCCACCTTCCCTTAATTCCTGGATGAAGGCAAATGAAAAAGATTAAACAAGGTTTTTCTTAAAATTAATATAATCCCTTGGCATCCAAACACGACATTCTCACATGTCTTGTATCTTTTTAAGGCAATGAAAAATACAATGTTAAGTTTAGTGTAGACTCCCCCTGCCTCCCGCATTGTTCCTCTACCTGTCCCTCAGTTTCTGAACCTGTAGGAGATGGGCAGCAGCTTGTGAGTCTTCTTCATGGCCTGAACCTTGGTGTGCGTCTGCTCGTCCATGGTCTTGTAGCACCGCCGTGCGTAATCCAAAAGCTTCTCCTTTGAAGCCTCAAACTCCCCGACCTCCGCCACCTGCAGGAACATCATAAGTCTGTGTTTATTTCACATTTTATTTGCATCAGCTCTTCAATCCTGAAGGTTTAACTCTTATTGTTCTTCTGCTACAGGTATTCTGAGCTGCTTTGAAACAATGTGGTCACAAGATAGGGACAAATATTTGAATTGTATTTTTAACATTTCAAATTTTATCACAGACATAAACTATCAGTGTCTTTTTATGGAGTGTAAAACATTTTAAGGGCAAAAATGTGGGTAATTTTCTTTAACAACTATCACAAATAAAGAGAACCTGAGTTAATGACAGCCCTTTTATCTAATAAATGCTTCAAAGGCTTCAAAAGCTGACAGAAATGTAATAGAATATACACTATGGAATACACAGTAGACATTATGTTAGGATTGTAGGTTGTTAGCATAATATAAATTGATTGACTTTGATCCAGTCAGCCAACACATAGTGAGTATCATGAACAGGACCACTAAAAAGACGTCAGACCTTCTCTGGAGCCACCAGCAGCAGCTCTGCGATGGGGGAGGTGGAGGCCATGGTGTTCCTGTCGACTCCGTGGACCTGGAAGGCTCTGGACATGCTCCTCACTCGCTGGTAGGTGGTAAGGATCTTGTTATAGCGAATCATTACCCCTTCTGGGTCTTTAACTGGGGGAGGAAGCATGAAAAGGGATAGAAAAAGAAAAAATGTTTTTAGAATTCATTTGGAGTTACCTTTGAAACACAACAATACCCTGAGCATGCACTGCTTGTACCCTGTAGTATAGTATAGCACCAACCTCTCTGTCTCTCCCTCCCGTGGGTGATCCTGAAGATCCTCCTCATCTTCATCCTCGGTTCTCCGTTGGCTCGCCCTCTGCCCTTCTTTTTTGAGCCCTTCTCCACCGACGAATCGTCTTCCTCCTCTTCCTCTTCCTCCTCCTCAACAAACTCGTCCTCAGTGTAGAATTTATCCTCATCCAGATGAAATTCCTGCTTCACTGCAGCTAATAAAAGAAATTCCCCACATATAAAGGGTTGAAACACTGTCTTTTTACAAGATCTATTTAATTGATTGTTCTGTAAAATGTCAGAAAATAGTGGGGGGAAAATTCTCAAGAAATTGTAAAAACTAAATGCCTTGTATTCAAATGTTTTTTTAGTTTTTCTGTAAACACTTTTCAATGTTCAGTCCAAAACCAAGAGAAACTGACTTTGGTTTGATGGTACAGAGAGAAATCTGGAAATTGCCATATTCGAAAGGCTGCAAAAGGAAAATTCTGTTGTTTGTGCATGAAACATTTTTGTAATAATGAATAATTGATTCACAAAATAGTTTGTGTGAGTAATGTTTTTTTTATCCATCAGTTGATGTGTCATAATGACAGTCTCTATGGGTCAAAAAAGTGTGTTCCTATATTATCAACATGAAGTGCAGTAATGTGTCACCGGGGAAGGTAGAGCCGCGACGGGGCCGAGTGGCCGCTCCCTGAAGACGCTTCAGGGTCATCCCGGACCGGGTGGTCATGGGGGAGGGAGGGGAGGGAGAGCTGACTGGCTGCACCTTCACCATGCGCTGGGGGTCTCCACAACACTCTGTCACTAGGGGAGAAGAGTAACTTCTTAACTGGGGAGACGGTCCCATCCTGAGAATATGAGTGAGCTGAAACAGTTCTGTGATGAAAAAGGGTCCTATATTTCTCCTCAGCATGTTTCAGGTCTGATATTGAGCCAGCAAAGTGTTTGTTTGAGGTTATTACTGCAGAAGGAGGTTTTACCAGTTATTAAATCCAAGGGTGCGCTTACTTTTTCCACCAGCGCTTTGAAAGTTTATTGTTTGTGTTCAATAAAGAAAGGAGATATTATAAATGTGTGTGTTATTAGCTTAAGCAGTCTGTACTTGTGACTTTGGTGAGGATCAGATCCCTTTTAATTACCAATTCATGCATAAAACCAGGAAATTGCAAAGGCTTCAAATACTTTTTTCTTGCCGCGGTATGTTTCTCCTTGCATTATATTGCTTAGAGAAATCAAAAATTATGTTCATCTTAACCTCATGATCACTTGTGGATGTGGAAGAATTAAAAAAAAGGCTCCTTTTAACAAAAAAACAAACGAAATACAACGATGCCTTTGTTGACTCCTCACCCTCCGGACCCCGCATGTTGACGATGAATCGGTCCAGCTGACAGCGCAGGAAGTTACGTTCCTCCTCCATCTCCTCGATGCGCTTCTGCAGCCAGGCGTTCTTCTCCAGAGTGACGTACAGGTGAGCTTGCAGGTTAGAGATCAGGATGAAAGGGCTGTACTGAGAATGAGGAGGCTCGTGCAACACGGGCCCTACAGGAGGAGAGACATTAAACATTGTTTTTTTTACTTTTTCCTGAAAAAAAGAGCCAGTTTCAAGAAAACGTACCTGCATTCATACATTTACAGCAGTAGTGTACATCACTCTCACTTATTGTACAAATAACTTATCCTGAGTGTATAAATAAGACCAGCAGATAATAACTTATCATTTTGAGGTTGATTTCTAGAATTTGATTCATGGCTCTTACATGTATAGTAGTGAACATGTTATGCTAAGCTGCATTCGCAAATAAGGTAAAGGAGCAAAAAAGAGAGGAAAAACAAATGAATATATTGGAAAAAAAGAGAAAATAAAGAGTAAAAAAACATTAAGGAGAGAAAAAAACTGATGAAGCAATGTACAGGAAAGGAAAGTATGTTTTCAAACGTTTGTATCTCGATTAAAATTATCTCTGTGGGTTTAAACATGCATGTTAAAAAAAAGATTGACTGTCTCTAACAAAAACTACCCCTCATTTTCTATATTATTACATAAAAGAATTACCAGATTATCTGTCGAATGCAGCATTAAAACTGGAACATGCAGAAAGCTTTCACAGTATATTAGCTGCTCCTTTATAAAACCAAGAAAAAAAATAAAAACCAAAAACTGTGGTCATGTGTAGTAGACGTGGCGTACCGTCCATCACCTGCTGATCCTGGTTCAGGTGATAAGCAGGGGGTCTCTCTATACTCTCCTCCAGAGGAAAAGAGACTTCATAGCTGTCCAGATACAGCCCTCCTCCTCCTGATGATGTGGATTGGGGCATGTAGTGCTCTGAAAAACACACACAAGACATTATTAGATTATTATCATTAAAGATCGATCTTTTGCTTCTTCTTTTACAGGTTGATGTAAGCCTATAAAAGAAACTGGGGTCAAAAAAAATTAATTAGCATTTTAGCTTAAAAAAGGTACATGACTCGGACAATAGATCAGTATCTAAAGTGTTGTAGATGATGGTAACACGAATATAGTTTATTAAGGTTATAATGAAATGTTTGTTCTTTACCCAAAAGACACTAGCTAGATAAGATAAGATAGAACTTAATATAGTATCAATGTAAAATTATGTGCACCAGTGGTTGTACAAAGTAGAAAGAGTGCAAAATATATCTATAAGAAGTTGCAACTATAACACCAAGTCAAATTGCTTGTATGTTTTAACCTATTTGGTAATAAACCTGTTTCTGATTCTGATTGAATACTTTGAAAACTGAATTCTCTGAAACAAATCAACCTAGCAGCACATCAGTAAAATTGCACAGAACAGGGTAAACGTGTATAAAGCTAAATTGATTGCTAAATTAGCTGTAAGTAAATTATAACGTGGTTTCAATTCAATTCTGTTATCAATAATAGTAAAAATTTAAGAGGCAGTTTATACACAGAAAGTGATTTGTTTAGCACAGAAATGCACTCCATATCGTCAAAAAGCATAAAGAAAGACCGCCGAGTCTATTAAGAAAAGATGAGTTCAGCTAATTATTGTAAGCGTTAAAGTAACTTCAACGCCGTGTAGCATTTTTGCTCGTAGCACAAGGTGGTGAAACGCCATTTAAAAGGTTACCTGTCGGGAGAGTATTTTCTCTGTTGGTTGGAGGATTCATGATTGGAAGGCAAGCTGCTCTGGTGAGAAATAAGTGATAAACTCGTTATTATTAGTCTTCTGTAATCCTATGTGCAGTTATACTTCTGTAATACAGCCTGAAAACGACACAGCTGCTGCTCAACGTCCGCGCGACCGCATCCTCAGCAGCAATTACCTGATTATAGGTGGCTCCAACAGGTGTAGCACGCTCACGTGTGCACATGCGCACAACGGTGGTGTTTCTTGGTTAAAAAAAGGTTTAAAATTATGTCAGAACTTCTCAACACCTGCACATGCACGCGCCACTCTGACTCCAGTCTACTTGCAGGTTGAAGGGTTGGGGATTAGAGTTTTTGTCACTCTAACTTTATTGATAGGTACAAACAAACAACATAAACTCGTTCATACAAAAACAAAAGAGGAAAAAGGTGGAAATGTAATAAAGCACAGAAATGAACATAGGCCTAATAGTTAAGTAACTTATATCAAAGTAATATAAGGAACTAATAATTACCAGAAGGTTCACAGATCAATAACTAAGTACTAATAGTCGATACTTCATGTGTTTTGAATAGTGTTTGGTTGTGTGTTGCTTTTCTTTTTTTCAGGGTTTCCAGATAATGCTATCATGAATTTAATTATTTTTTTAAAAGAATGTTTTTCATTGCATGTATGGGATTTTCCAAATGATTATTAACAATTGGATGAAAAAGCTGTTATTTTAAACAAAAATAAAAATCTACTACCATAAAGGCATTAGGCTTTTTAGTTAGAAAGTTTTGCATATCTAATGTCTCTGTACTATACCATAAAAACCGTGGGATTGTCTCACACATAGACAAAACAAATGGAATTAATATTCAATTTAAACAGTTACGAAAGGGTTTTGCAGCATTTAATCTACAACTTTAAATGAAACATATTATACTTAATCGTGAATACATTACCTTTGGTTATTCTACGCCTTTAAAGACGAAGGTGGGAACGGGGAGACCGGAAACGTGTCACCTGAGGGGCTGTGCCCAGGTAGGTGGAGTAAACGCGGAAACAAAGAAAAACTGCAGGAGAGAAACTTCGCAAAAGAACAAAAAGAGGAAGATTTTATGCAGCTCGAAAAACAGCTCTAACATGTGAGTCCAAGTAGAAATATTGACGGTGGGAAACTTAATGTTTTGTTTATATTTATTGCACAGTTTTAAATAATCACCTGAGGGGGCTCTCCGATGCTGTAGTCACGTTCATGAAGCTAAAACTAATACCTTTAGTTCGTCCATCTTTGTAAGAAAATATCTACGATAGAATCAATAATACATGTTGTTGTTGTTGTTGTGTTGAGAAAGCTTACAGACATGAAATCCTGTTTTCCCTGAAAGACCTCCAAAAATGGACAGCATCACATCAGTGTTTAGAAATTGGTGGATATAAACATGGTGGCTAATATTGACTGAATATCAGAACAGTGGAAGAAGTAAGCTACTGATATGGTTTACTATTGTAAAATAACTTTACACACATTAAGAGACTCTGCTGTAAGTCCTGCATTGAACATGGTTTTGTAATATAATGTAAATATTAAAAATATAAACATGTATGTGACTGTTAGACTATTATATGTTGTATTATGTAAGTACCATGCATTCATGTAAAAGCATGATTTGACTGTCATTGTTGGTTGAGGTACAGATGTAGTTTTTGTGTGTTTTTGTGTACCTGCTTTAGCATTTCTCTTCTTCCCTCTTCCACAGTTCCACTATGGGCTTGTGTGACGGCCTCTCCCACTGTAAGCTGGCTCTGGCCTTTGCTGTGTTGATGGATTTACTGGGAGGAGCCGCTCTACTGGTGGGGGTCTTCGCTCCCCTGGAGATCAAAGGACAGGACTTTGGAGACTTACTAGTCTATACTGGTATGCAATTACCCCTTAAATGCAATTAAATTATTTTGTTAAATTTATAATGTTGAAAAGCAAATGGTTTTTTTTTCAATATAGAAAACTAAATAAAAAACATGCATCAATTAACTTAAACACGAATACAGTTACAATAGCACTGCAATCCTTTTATATATTGTTCTCACTGTCAACATGCAAAATTGACTTTTAATACCTATTTTTATATTTATTTTTCTTACTTAAAGAATCAATATCATTTCTTTATCTTAAAGGAAATTGTTGTTCATCAAATAAGAAAGGCAAATATCAGATAAAGATCAATACAGGTCCAACTATAAATAATGAACAGATATCCATACTATATGAATCACCAATTCTGGTTTTGGTCCAATCAGTACAATTTAATACATGTTTTAATAGTTATATTTTTTACTTGAATTATTTCCTTTTCTGGTTTCTCAACGTGACATTTTATCTAACTGTCTGTGCACTAACTTCTTGACTGATGACTGATCTGACTGCAGGAGCTCTGTTCGTGGTGATGTCTCTGGCCGGATGGGTGTTGTGGTACAGTGGGAACATCGAGGGTCTCACATCCAAGAAGGAGGTGGGACACATAGGCAGTGCCGTCGACCGGCTCGCTCGCAACCTCAGCCGCAAGATCCGTGTGTACAGACACCACCGCTGAGCCCCCAACAGGAAGTCTGGATACTTTTCAGATTAAAAGTCTGCTGCTGCCTCTGTTTGTCAGTGTTAATATGAGATAGCAGTCACTGCATCAAACTCTCAGTCTGTGTTACAAGCATGTCAGAAACATTTCAGTTATAGATCTGCACCAGCTGTGCTGTTACTGATATTGATGGTGTATGATTAGTATTTCTGTGTTTTTTATAGTATTTTAGATTTGGAAAGCAGTTGAGCTTATTGGATCTCAATAAACACTTTTTGATACATTATACATGGCTGCTCTTTTTAAAAAATTACATTTTCAACAATAAGAGTCTGATTGTCATGCATTTTTACGAGTTAACAAGTCAAATAACCAAAATAACATTTTTATACCGCATTGATATATTACTGAATGCTATAACTGAAAAGTGGTTCAATGATTATATTGTTTTTCATTATATTGCATACATGCAGTATTTGTTTAATTTATGTTTTACTTTAAACATCATTACATTTATGCTTACACATAACATGCATATAATGTTATGTACTTATTCAGGAATATTGGTTGACTACCTTTTTTCTTTAGATCTGTTTTGTGAAAAGGTTGAGGTAACAATGCATTGGAGCAACATTTTAAAAAGTAAATTAAATCAGATACAAAAATACAGTAGTGCGTCTAAAGTTCAGCGTTGCCAAAATATAATAAGGTAAGCAAACTGAATTTCAAAATACCATATTCCTATGTTTTCATCTCTCCATACAACATACCATATTTATTCCCTCTCTGGGATCAATAATATACTTAAAGTCAGACTAATTAATAGAGCTATAACCTCCACTGACATCTACTGGTAACCAACAGGACCTACAACATCTGCAAACCATTTTCCATTTGTGGAATAAGTGATAAGGGCAGATATTATACAGTATATGTAAGTAAATGTGACTCTTAATGTGTCTATTTTCTATCTCAACTGCCCCTTTACAATGGATTAGACAAATGATGCACGTCAAACATACACGGTCCAAAATGGTCATTTAAAAAAAATCAGTTTCACTAGTTTCGTTAAAAGGGGGTACAACATCTAGATCTTGATTAATTCAAGATTGTTATTAGTCATAGTAATAATAATCTAAATGTAAAAACATAGGAGAAAAAAACAAAAAAACAACTACTGTAGTAAAATAGCCAATGAGCTAAGTAAAAAGAACATTGGATGCAGCCAGGCTCATTTTATTACATTTTGGGGACTGCATATCTCTTTGATCCATAAATCAGAAAATATTATTAACAGCCACAAAAAAGAAAATGTCGCCATGTTTTTAGTTAAATAAAATGATATAAAACAGACCACGAGACATATATGAGCAAACATATAAAACGCCTTGAGAATATAGATAGAAATTCAATTTGGAGTATTTAACCGCAGTGTAGATTTATGGATAAAAGTATGAAAAAGATCACCATTAAACTTCCTCACTTCATTGCTGACATTAAGACATCAATTAATTACCATTTTTATTAAAAGTTTTCTTAAATATTATGTTTAATTCGCAAATTAGGTATCATATCATGCTTTCTTTTGGTAAAATAAGCACAAAAAAAATCTACCTATGCAAATAAACAAAGATTCTTAAATAGACGGATAAACTTGTCTGTAAAAAGACATTAAAATGGCTTTGTTTGGACTTTAAATGTATTATATATGAAATCTATCCTTGACAATCCAGATAAAATATAAAGAAAATACAAACTTCCCATTTATGATTATATGGTGTAATGTTAACCCTTTGCAGTGACCAACACAAATATTGAGTAGAATAGTGTCAGATTTTTGGACAGAAGCTTTGGGACTTTTATAACATCAAATGTGTCATTAAATTGGTATCTGCACATAAAAATATCTAACAATCATCTGAGCTTTAAATCAGAGACGAAGTATGACAAATAAATAAAATCTTATAGGTTACACCACTTTCGGTGTGTTTCACCCCGGTTCACCTCTGTTTATTACTTCAAATGTAATCTAACCTAGCTTAGATTCAGTTGGACTTGTTTTTCGTGGGTGTGAAATCTCACCAGACTTTACCTGAGTTGCCCTCATTTGTTAAATCCCCCACCATATGGTACACTGAGATTAAATCTGGACTAAAGTGAACTGTTTCTTTTTTGTAACTGTTCATTAAACACACTCTAAGGTCGGTCTTTCAGGTTGTTTACAAGATGGACATTAAGACTTTGGTATCATTTCTCTATGACCCCCTCCGACCCATCGCCCAGAATGACCTCATATTACCTCAGCGTGAGCAGAGTATTCCCTGCACCCTACCTATAAGGTAATGGGATTTTGACCACAGTAAGAATGTCCTCACAGGCCTTGCTTTCAATATTGACAGGTACGTTCTGGACGTTTACCTCAGAGGTGGCAAGTTTCAAATTCAAAATGTCATGTAAGGTGATGATTAGAAAGTTTAACACAGTTAAAAGGAAGACTGAGCTTAGCGGGACACTTCAAATATTTACTTACAAGCCCTCCAGTGGTGAAAGTAAATAGAAATACTTCTCATGTTCTTCTCAAGCAAAACGGCCTATTTCAGAATATATATATCACTGAATTATAAATATTATGCAATAATTCATCACTATTATGTTGCAGCCCGTAAAGATGGAGTTTATGTTAATTACTTTATTTACTGCTAGGTTGCTTCATCCATAATAATACATTGTAATTGTTTTCATTCTGATTATGCAAGAAAACTAGCAAAAAAACATGCCTTATAGCTTAAAAGGGAAAATGCTCTAGTAGCCCTACAGTAAAAGTACCTCAAATGTATATTTAAGTGCAGTACTAAACCTAAATTCAAACAAAGAAAAATCAAAGAAAGTCATTATTGGAATTACATTTATTAGGTGACACTTGACATGACTTTCTTCGTAACTCCTGCATGTATAAATAAGAAATGTCTGCCCATAAGTTTGCAATTATCAATTTCAAAGGTTATAATATTTCAAAATTGTTTTTACCACTAGTTTTGGGTTGCAACCAAGTTGCCAAAAAGATACATTAATTCATGTTTAATGGGTAAACAACAAAAGACTTTAACTTTGAGATGGCATTTGAGAGTGTTCTCTCCCCTCAGTGAGATGAAAGTGTCACTTCTTCACATTTGGGGTAACCAGGATTTGGATTTGGGGTAACAAGGATGCACATTAAGGTTCTAGATTAAACACCCCTATTCTGGGAATAAATTCCTCAAGGTCAGGCCAAAGAGCTTTGATAATACCTATCAGCTCCATTCTGGTTAGCACTGATTTTCCATTCCCTTTATTGAGTCTCTGTCTGCTTTGCATTGCAGCCAAATCCTCCTTACACCGCCTAACACCACCACCTTTACTCTCTCTCTCCACTTCCATTGTAATCCCTCTCTCTTCTCAATTAAAGGATTTTCTTTGCTTGAACTCAATCTAAACAAGGTCAAAGGTGAGAGTGCAACAGGGAAATGTTTGTCTCAGGAGCTACGGACCAGAACTGCTAATCCAATAAATCCAGACTCTTTAGTATTTGGAGCCCGAAGTGAAAATCCCTGATCTAAAAAAAGAAAAGAGTTATGTGACGTACAGAAGATGAAGTGCAGACTCACTGAAGATTGGCCAAGGGAGTTTCCCAAATCCCTTACACTTTAGCTCAAAATAATCAGCAAAAAAGGGGATTATTTGACCCTGAATTTTGATAAAACATCCAAATACATCTTAACTTATGGGAAAAAAATAAACCTATTGTTTGGCTTATGGGTGAAGCGATGAAGTTGTGGAGCATCTTTGTCATCGTTTAAAAAAACAAAACAATTATTAATGGGTTTTTTTTACTGTAAAATGGACGAAAAGAGGTCAAATGAGATAAATTGCGGCTGATTTCCTGAATAACAAATTATAGGCCAAATTTAAACAACCACAATGTTATAAATCAACACCAAGAACGTTTTGGTAAACACTGTGGATGGAAAGTAGCTTTTCCATTTTTACAGTGATCTCTTTAGTCAACTGCATTAAAAACATCAATAAAACTTCTTGGAGTTAAAGATGCCAACCATTCGACTTATCCTAATGTACCGGTTACTTGTCCGGCATAATATAAATATAAAAAATATTTGTTGGTGGCTGTAAGAACTAAAGAAACTTAGCATTTAGGAAGGCTAGGCTAGGCAAACAAATGCATCATGGAACATACACACACATTTTATTTTTGTGATAAAACCATGTGAAATGTAGTTTGTTATTTTATTTGCTGTTTTACTGCACTGTAAGTGTGCAGTTTTATTATTATTATTATTATTATTATTATTATTATTATTATTATTATTATTATTATTATTATTATGCTTAATATTATGTCTATTGTACTGTACTGTAACCTTGCACAAAGGAATTTCCTTCGGGATAAATGAAGTCTTATCTTGAATACAGTGTTACTGACATTGAGATAGCAATAATGTCTATTGAAATGATGCAGGAATATCTACATTATGCTTTAAAGATAGCTATAAGCCTGGTTACTGTTCATACAGATTCGGTAAAACAGCAAAATATTTTGGTTAATCTATTAATTTAGTCCCCTTCTGTTAAAAACTACATAGAAAAAATAAAATAACAAAATACCACCTGAAGAAGCTATTTTACTTAGAAGGTGACACTTATTTTTCAAATCCTATGGCAGAACTCTCCAAAGCCTTGGCAGCCAGATGGCATAATCCAAATCACCTGACAGTGCCAAGAGGGAGGCAGGGTGCAGAAGGGCGGCCATAGAACACCAGGAGAGGTTTTATTTCTCACAGGATAGGAATTCAGGATTTGCCAAGAGAGCTTACTGCTGCTCTATTCTTGGTCTGAGATAAAGAAATTATGCGGCAGTGTGTAGCGAAGATGTCTGTTAGCAGTTATGTGATCCTAATCAGGTTGAGCTCACATACAGTTGGTTGTTGTTGTCGGTACTATGCATCGTCATATTAAATTACGGGAGTTTCCTTGGCTTAAAGCTCGGGATGCATCAGGTTTGCACACGCTAATGTGAAAATGAGTGTGAGTGGTGGCCTGTCTCTACATGGTGGCCTGTCCAGAGTGTCCAGCCCCCTGCAACCCTGTGAGGGATAAGCCAATCCAATGGTGGATCCGTGTGACCAGTTTTCTGACCATATGACACTCTTGAGGGAATCAGACGTGTTAAAAATCTTTCAAATTAATATGTTCTGAAAACTATTTGGGAAATTAAAGATCAAAAACATTGCTGAATACACATTAGAGAGGCAGGGTAAGACTGACACCCTTTTAAAAATAATTCATGTCATTGGGTGTCCTCCAGATTGGACATTCTTCAACCACAATTCTACAAGAGAATATCAATTCTCATTGCCCGAAAACCAATGATCTTACAGAACTATTTATATGATCATTTGTATCTGTTTGTTAAAATATTGCAAATATTTACGATGAACATATCTTTAAATATAACCTTTCAAATAAATCATGTCTTCCTCCTGGAGTTTTGCTTATGAAAAGCTATAACAGACTCTTTGACCATCATGGGCTACTAAAAGTCTCAGAAGAAGCTACTACATATAGAACTGAATAAAAATTAGTCTTGGGTTGTTTTATTTGGAAAAGGGTTATTAATAGTAAATCACCATCAAAATGGAAATAAGTCAAAGTCAAGTCAAGTTTGCAAAGATTTGGTAAAGCTAAAGGAAATAACTAAAATAATATCTGCCTTCAATCTAGTCTTAAAGACAAAATCCATACAATAATACTTCCAGTGTACCTTTACAAATACCTTTCAAAGGTATTTTCATCAAGGGCCAAAAGTTTACAATGTAATATTTTTAATTTTCAGCAGAACTTTGCCAAGAGATTTGTTTGCATGCAAGAGGTGTGAGACATAACAGGGAAAGAACACAATCAGTCCAACATGGAATAGAAATACCTTTAAATGGACTGTGTGGTTCTTTTTGTCTGTGCGTCCTTTTTTTACGCATTTGTGAGAAACATCCTACATGGTCAGTCTAGCTGGGATGCTAAATCTGGAAATGACCAATGTACCCTCCCACTTCCTACCTATGGATGTACTGGATACAGCGTTGGAGGCGAGAACCCCTTAATTCCTATGAAAGTTACTCATTGGCAAGAATGGCCTGACTCTTGAGAGCAAAAGTACCTGTATCACAGCTGCTCTCGGCTCAGTCAAATGAATGGTTTAAATAAGTGCTATTTATGTGTTCAGGCTGTGGAGTGGATGTGCCTCAAAAAATGCTACTCTGATTTATAGTCAATGTGAAAGATTTTCCGGCCCAATTAAGCCATGGTCTGACACAGACTTTTTAATACCATTGTTGGCCACTACAAATATTTGTTCACTTCTTGGGGGCTTGTTCCTACCCCCTACTTCAAGCACCATTGCTCAACGAGTGACAATTAATCACCTTTATTCATTAAGCCGTGTTAAGAGGATTTCTTTACCGCTTGGTAAAAGAACGGAACCCATCAATAGATTCCAAGCATGTTAATGTAGAGTGCAAACAAAAAAACAAAGCTTGTCTCAACGTGGTAACAGTCAGTGTGGTACACATAGAACGTGTAGGCTCGCGCAGGGCACACGTTTGAGGCCTCCCATCCTTCTGCAAAAAGGTGTGGCGGAGGTTTGGAGAAAAAAAATCCTAACCAGGACGATAGGCTGAAAGCCAAGGGTAACCCCTTCAAGTCAACTGTGGATCTTTGCCATCCATGGCCTCTGTGGCCAATTCAGCAACAAGAGCAACAATTTTACATATAAGCCTGACAACTGATCTTACCTTGCATTCTAGGGCCCTGTGAGATTAAACTCCGTCTTGGACCGACTGGACCAACTGCTGTCCTATTACAAGCAGGGATGGACTTCAAACCAGCCTGATGGTTGACATCATTGTTGTGCTGTCTTTCCTCACCATGACCCGCCTCCCAAGTTTTATTGGGAAGGTCAAGGCCAAGTAAACCGCTTCAATTTTGAGAAAGTTGTAGGTGCTTCCTGGTTCCATTTTCTTTATAAAAGAAAAAGATGACTGAGGGTCTACAGCATCCTTGCACTTGAGTGTATCTTTCACATGTTTAAGTTGACAACGATGTGGGATGTGTTTCACCCAATACGGGCCCCATCCCAGTCAGTATGTCGTCATTCACCACGCATGAGCACAATGCAAACAAAACAAACAAACTCATGACATGCCAAGGGGGGTCCCTCATGCAGGGCACCCACTATATGGCAACCAAAAACCTCAAGGGAACAAAGTGGGATAAGCTCTGACCAACCTTCATTTTGCTCCCAGTAAAACATCTGCAGAGTTGCATGACTCTATCTAAGTGGTTTTGATGTGATGTGAAGAAATAAAGAAGCTCTGTAAGCTCAGGGATTCACCAGGGTAAAGCCGCTCCGCCTCAGGGTGACCCAGTTTAATTGACTTATCTCCACAAGCAACGGCTGATTGCCTCTGTTGCTCACAGACAGATCATCCCTGCTCATACAGGTAGGACAAAAACAGAGCTTTGCTTTACTGACAACATGAAATATCACAATTCTTAATACTAGTAGTATTAGTAGTAGTCATCTTAAACTAGGTTGAAGAGAGATTTTTTTCCGAGGAAAATACACCAGTTATTATATGAACCATGTAAAGGCATGACCAGGGAAGGGAAGCATCTGAATAGATGAAAAGAAGCAATGTTTGGATTAATATTTTTTTGTTTTATTGGATTTCTGTCTAAATGATCTTCGATTATTTAATCTCCATTCACAGCAAAGTACCTTGAGGACCTTTGTATTACTTACATTATTATGACTTCCTGAAGAAAAGACTAAAAAGCCTTAATTATCTTGACTACATGCTGTCGTTTTATACCTTACTTATGAATGTCATCAATATTTATTTATGTTCAACATGCAATCATCATAGGTTGTTTTACATTGAGCTGAGGCTTACTTGAACCATTTGAAGATACCGAGTGCTGTAAGAAATGGTAAACATTTGCTGTCACCTACAGAAGCAGTTAGACCTGGGAAGTTGTAATTAAGGGGGTAAATACTAAAACCAAGCAATGCTACACAAATTTGATACTGACTGCAAAACGATATTTTAACTTGCTGCCATTTAACAGAGCAAAAAATACAGTTCATTCTTGAGCAGGGATCTGTAGAGGAAGTTACGTTTTATGTTGTGCTTGCAAAATGTTGTCAGGTTACACAACTACATGGTCTAGAATTTAACTACAATACTGCAATCTGCTCATTTTAAAAATAGATAGGGGTAATTCAAATGTCAATTAAAAAGCACTGCAGCTTTGAACTGGGTTGAACCCTGTCCCTGACACCTCTTACTGCTGGTTGATTTGCTTAATAAGCTTACCAAGTGACTCCTACTCTTTTACCAGGACAAGAAAGAAGAAGGATACTGCAGCCCTACCTCAGGAAGAGCCTTCCGTTTCTAAGTGCAACTAAATAGCAGAGGTTTCTTTTCTTAGATTAAATAAGTGTGTTAAGTGGCCTAGAAAGCTAAAGGGCCATAAATTCACATCACCAATGGGTAACTCCAAGAGCGGCGCTGTCTCCAAGGAGATCCTTGAGGACCTGAAACTCAACACAAAGTTCTCAGAGACTGAAATCGCCCAGTGGTATGACAACTTCAAGAGGCAGTGTCCGACAGGACGCATCTCAAAACTGGAGTTTGAGGGTATCTACAAAAAGTTCTTCCCAGAAAGTGACGCCCAAACATATGCCCAGCACGTCTTCCGCTCCTTCGACACAAATGATGATGGCACACTGGACTTCAAGGAGTACATCATTGCTCTCCACATGACATCAACAGGGAAGACCACAAGAAAATTGGAGTGGGCCTTTTCACTCTTCGACGTGGACAAGAACGGATACATCACCAAGTCAGAGGTTAAAGAAATCTGTGCGGTAAGTTTTGGAGAAAGGGAAGTAATATAGCAAAGGAAAACACAATATTAATATATTTTTACCTCAAGTATATCACTCAATCCCAAATATTTGAATATACCCTCTTTTCTTGGGGATTTGAAAATCTGACTGCCAATGTGGCCAATCTCACAACTCATTTACTTTTGATGATAAGGCTCCAGGTGAAAGGGGCTGTATTACTGTAGTTACTGCATAGTCAGCGGATATGCTGTTCATTGGTCACAGTCTGGTGAAAAAATAAAAACATAAGAATGGAGTTGGAGTTGAGAGAAGACATCTATGACCTGAGTATTTTACAAATAGCCAATGTTAAGCTAATAAAATGACAAATTGCCTTGGGTTTGAATTTTCCTCACAGAATGTTCACATATAATGGAAACTAGACACTTCCAGTACCAAAAATACTGATTCATTCATAGGCAGAATCTGTTTGTAAAGATGTATTCTTAACCACTACATTTTAATTCAAAACAAGAGGTCATATAACCACAGAACAAAGAGTAGTAGAGGTTGTTGGTTAATCCTTGGCACCTCCGCAGTTAGTTGCTGTTTTTGTGAGTAGAGACATGATCAGCTCAGAGATGTGACAAAACGGTTGATTTTAAAAGGATTTGGGGTATCACGGTTTTCCTCTGTTTGCAATCATGAGACCAGAAGTAAGACCAGTAGAATATGTTATTATTTCCATATGTGGGGGTTGCGAAAATGGCAAGGAGATTGGGATGAAATCCATCATGTCCGTTTACCAATCTTGTCACATAGAAAGGTAAATTGTGAAATTCATTGATGCTGAATGCCTCTCTTTCATTGACCAGTATGTGCATTCTGTTCTTTTCCCTAAACAGGCTATTTTCAAGCTGATTCCTGCAGATGAGCTGGCTACTCTACCTGAGGATGAAAACACAGCTGAAAAGAGGGCAGACAAACTCTGGAAATTCTTTGACAAGGGTGAAAATGGTGAGATACAACAGTTTAAAGGGATATATGAATAAATGTGAGACTATTACAAACGTTGAGCTTTTGTTCTATGATTGTTTTGCAATGGCCACTTTTTTTGTAAACAGCCAAAATGATTAATTTTGCAAAGATGTATAAAGACTAAAAAGTAAACTCTGACCAGTGGTTTCAGGGTTTGATTCATCAATCCTGGCCAAATTTTAACCTGTTTGCACACTGCCAATTATTCAATGTGCTCCAGTTTTTCCGACTTAAAATCTTTAAGAAGTGTTTCTGATTTCAATAACATGAACTAAACTTATTTCATATCCTTCTCTGTTTCCAGATCGAGTAGCAGAAGGAGAGTTTATCCAGGGAGTGTTGGAAAATGATGACGCCCTTCGTTTGATTCAGTATACACCTGGGAAGTAACTTTTTGACAGATTCATGTACCCCTCTCCATTAATGTCATTTCCACTTAACATTTTACTCAGCTGATACAATATCACCTGACTGCATCTTCACAAAATGTGGACACAGCACATGAGACGATAAAACCCCACTGCTAAATATAAAATAACGATGCAGAATTTCCTCAAAGGTTTTCAAACATTTCTTACTGATCTTCTATTTCAAACAGAAAATAAAATAATGTTTAAAACTAAGGGTTCACTACTGTCTGTCTACCATGAGGTAGATGGCATTATTGATCAATAAACGTGGCCTAGCTGAGACTTTCCGACAAATAAAAAAAATGCATATTTTGCTAAAATAAGCCTATTCGTAAAAGTTGCAAGAAAGAAGGCAAAAACAGCATTAGAGGAACTGATAAAAAATGTAATATGTAATTTCACATGTCACTTGCTTGTGTTAAAGTGGCAATAACATTTCAGTGTTTAGTGTACTCTGCCTTTATCATAGCACTGAGATTCCGTTTCAAATTAGAATTTATATTGTTTCTTGCTTTGGACATCGGTAGCCATGTTGCTAACAATGTATGACAAAATAGATTGTGAAAGAACAATAATTGCGTTGTTTGTAGCTCTAAGGAACAAAGAAAGAGACCAGACAGTGACACAAACAAAACCCACTTAGAAACATCCCGGGGAAATATTGATCTTTTTCTGCGTTGAGGTGTTGTCTCTCTTTTTAGCCTGGGATGTTTTTTTAAAACCCTGTCCAACATGTAAGTGCAGCAACTGTACCCTTCTTATTCTTGTCTTAAATGGTGTTTAATTTGTCCATGTGGCACAATCGTACATGTTTGGTACTTTAGTTAACTGGTGGACACTGGAAAATAGGTTTGTTCATGTAAAACAACATGTAAAACTGAGTGTTGGTTCTGGATTTACTCAATAAATTAAACAAAATGAAAACTTTCACTGTGACGATTCTTTCTCACCTGGTTAAATAAAGGACTGAAGGAGAGGACGAGATTCAGAAACAAGGTTTTGGTTTAGCGTCATTAGCCTTTTGGCAGAAACATAAAGCCATAAAAAATACTGCTCCATGTTCTTGGGCTGCTCTGCTGCTTCCAGGTCCCTCTTTCAGGAACAAGCCTCCTGTAAAAGACCAGAACCAGGTTACCAGCAAGCTTTTCTTTCCTGACTGATTACCAGATTCTGATCAGCTGTCTGATATCTAGCTGAGTCACTCCCTTCTCTACATTATCAGCCAGGGCCCTAACCACACCCTACTGCCCTAAACACATTACAGTAATATGAATCCAAAACAATTATAGCTACTATTCTAAATATAACCCATGAAACCTTGTGCAATCACGTGAGCTAGCAAACCTAAGCTAAATACAACAAACTAGTGACTGCGCATTTATTGTCTAACAGCTTAGTATTGTGTGATAGGTGAAGAGGCATGTTTATACATAGCACCCTACTGTACATGTTATTGTTGAAGATCCGTGATATAAGGAGGGTTTACAGACATGATAGTGGCTAAACTTCTTTGTGCTCAATGCTAACATTAGCTAAATGACACGTTAACAATGACAATGATGCATACTGATGTTTAGCAGGTAAGGTGTGGCATTTTTGCTATTTTAAATTAGAATTCTTCCATCAAACACTGAAAACTCACCTGTTTGCCTGCATCTTTGCTAAAAAAAACAAAAAAAACCCTCTCTTCTGCAAGTAGCACTTACACAGGATTTAGCTTTAAGTGAAGCTAATGCAGTAGCACTTAATCTTGGACTTATAGTCAGGAAATGTACAGTTCCTGCAGGATTGTTGTTTTTGAGTTTGATCCTTCATGGTTGGATGCATTAATTGTAGGTCGCTTTGGATAAAGCATCAGCTGAATGATATGTAATGTTATTGTTCATCAAATAGTTATGAAGACTCAAAACTACAAATGTGTACCATGCTAAACTCAAGGCTTCTGAACTGGGGTCCATACCATTAGGTGTTGCCAGGGTGGCTATGTCCACTTCTTTATACTCTTTATACATATACTTTCAAACGAAGTAAACCCTCTTTTTTAGGGTAGGAGGGCATTCACAAGTAAACCTCTAACAGCAACTATGAAAATATCTTGCAACATATGTTCCTTTGAATATATTTAACGCTTGATTAAAAATCTGAATTAACCCCTTCATGTGGCTTAGGTTACGATGCTTGAACTAATCGCCCCAAAGACAAATGCCATGATATGCACATCTCACATAAGCTGTTGTATAATTCAAATTAATTTTACATTTTTAATTACTTTCTACATACTGTAGTGACCTGACAACTCAGTTTATCTCCTCCCCGCCTATATTATGGCAATCTTTATCTCTCTCCCCCCCAACCCCTCCACCCTCAGTCTTATTTCCCTGAATGCGGAGATTATTGACATAATCTTCTGTCCAGCATTGGAAAGCATCTGTCTTAAAGCCCAAATCTCTCTGTTGCTTTAATCTTTTATTCTCTATTTACTTTTATTTTTCCTTCATTTATATAAATAGAAAGACATATATAAAAAAACGTAAAATCACGTATTATGCAGACTTTGGCCAGGATGAAATCCTTGTTCTTCTTGTACTTGAATACTTGAGTGCCTGAAATGGTTAGGAATAGGATAAAGCATAAGCACAAACAGATGCAAGCCAAAAATGTCTTACATCATTGCATTTTGGGACTTTTTCCCATAATTATCAATCAAGCAAGCCTTTTTTTACTTTCTAAACAAAATATTATCAAAGAAGTTACATATTGCTCATACTAATGAATTAACCGTAAACGTGTCATGGCTTTTCACTTACATTTAATTCTTAAGTTTACTGTTTCAAGTCATTCACACCAGTGTTTCATTATACACTCTTTAAAGTTGATATAATGTGCTGTGTCTATTAACAGATTTTCAGACAACTTTTTTTCATTTATTTATCCATCCCTTTTTACATACATTAATAACAAAGTAAATCTCAGCATACTCACCTAGTCTCCGCAAACACTGCGAATAGTTGATAATCTTGGATAATGCTTGATCTGTAAGAAGGAAATCTCCGCTATCGTGTTAACACGCTAACAACATGAGAAACCAACATTGGAGATGTTTCTGACTATTTGAGTTTTGTTACCCCTTAGTGCTCAATAAATAAAATCTCACACCTTTAAATGTTTAGGTCAAAACTGTTTAGAAATGTTACAAGAATCATTTGAAAACTGCTTATTTACAAAAAAAACTAAATATTTCAGAAGGTATTGTTCAAGTCTTGAGGTCTTGGAATGTAGTTTGAAGACAACACTGTGGAGAGACAATCCTGACGAGATAATGTCTTCTGTGCTTATAGTGTTAGCAGAGTGAGTCGTCTCTCTCCTCCTGCAGAGAGTAATCCATTTCGTCCATCTCCCGTTCACAGTCTTCACATCCTTCAACGCAGCATCCCTCCACCACCACCACACCATGAGGGTCCACCAGTCTTTCCCCTGCCATTCCACTTCCCTCCATTCCCCCTACCGCTCCCATTTCTTCCATCCCAACTAAATGTCCTCCAACTCTTCCAAATGCTCCCATTCCTCCTCCCATTCCCATTCCCATTCCCAATCCTCCCATTCTCTCCATTCCTCCTACTGCTCCCATTCCCATGTCTCCCATTCCAACTAAATTTCCTCCGACGCCAATCATTCCCATCCCCATCCCCCCACCTCGTCCTACTGCTCCCATTCCTACCATTCCTCCAGCTCCTCCTGTTGCTCCCATTCCCATCCCTCCAACCCCAATTCCTCCTCCACCGACAAACAGTGCTCCCCCAGCCCCACACGCCAAAGGGCCGACAGCCGGTCCAATTCCTCTGGGCCACAGAGGTTCCATGAGCGCCCCCTGCTGGCCAAGCTGAATCAGCTGACTGACGGAGTAAAGGCCTCCACCGCCGGCTCGAACCACCTCCTCATAGGAGGGGGCGCAGGCAGCAGCACGAGCCTCGTCCAGCCTCACACGGGCGCGGTGCTTCATCTCGATGAGGGTCTTGGTGTAAGAGTTGAGCGTGGCAACCGCGGCCCCCATGCAGCAGCTGAAGGACAGCCACGCCATGCTAGTGAGGGAGGACATTTGAGAATTGAGACATTTTATGTCGAATTAAAACAAAAACTACATGGTTTGGTTCAGGAAAATATACTTGTTGAAGTATTTATATATATGGTTTGTTAGGGGATGTTAGTCCTGTATATGACAAAGATAAGTAAATTACGCAGTTAACTAAAGTCAGTATTTATTATCAGTTTAAGGTGAGACACATAGCTTACAGCAGTCTCCTGGGTAAAAGTTCTGTACCCATCCATCAACTTAGACCTCTATCATATATGGTGATAGATATTAAATGTATTTGTCATATTTATTTTGGACACAAGGACAATGAGTTACAAAAGCTTCTTGAATTTTGGAGTTTCCAATTCTCTTTAAATAGCAGCAATACCTTAATGAATGTTGATACAATATTTCACATTTTTAAACGCTTCTTTTAACCAAGTCAGAAGTTAGATATTTTGGAGGGGGTTCAAGTGAGAGAGACTTACGCAAAAGACCACCCGTAGTCCCAGGTCTGTGGCCTCCAGTCTTTAGGACCAATGCTAACAGTCATCTGAAACACTGTGGTGTACATCATGTGTGCTACCATCCCCATCAGACCTGTTAGAAGAAAAAAAAGCCATTCAAAAAGTTTAAAGGGGAAAAGGAAGAAAGAATAGGTCGAACAAGTTTGGAGAAAAGGATTGACTGCTATATTTGGGGCTGTGTATGGTCAAACAAGAGAGACGTTTTTTTTGTCCTCACCTGAGAGGACAGTGCACATGGCGGCATAGGCGTTGATCTTGAGGGCGTTCATCTCCCTCTTGGCACAGAGACAAATCACTTCCACACACATCAGCAGGAAGCCCATGGCCAGAAGGCCGATATATGTGAACTCACTGATGACTGAGAGCCAGAGGACACCTGGAAGCATAAAAAATGCTTATAAAACCTAACCTGTCTATGAAAGGCAATACACACTGAGGATGTGATGCTTAATATTGTTATATTAATATATTTAATATATATTACAATTTACAGCTTGTATGTTTGTATTGAGACAATTGTCGCCTAAGCTAAAAAATGTATAATTAAAAGAGCATATTATATATACAGTATATCAGTGGGATGCCACATTATTCAGCATGAATATTCTTCCTCAAAGCATAATGTAACGGTACAATACAGACAGGAAGGATTTTGAAGAAAATGGTTTCACAGTTAGTTTTGCTTTTCATATATCAGCACATTTCAGTGATAATACTTAAATACTGTTTGAATGCAATGCTTTTGTTGTAGTGCCCGGGCTGATACTTCTGAATACACTGAATGTTTGGCTGTGATGATGGAAATCTAAATAAGACTCAAGGTTATACTTTCTCTGTTTCCTGTTACTGACCTTGTGTCTCTCCTGGTGTCAGCTCAATGAAGCTGCGACACTTTTCCTCCTGATCCTCACCTGGAAGAACAACCACAACAGAGCTCATGAAACGACATCTTGACGGTGAGAAACATCTGAGTTATGTAGCAATTGTTGTGAAATGGTAAATTTTTGTCTTCAAATAATATTATTTATACTTGAAATGAACATTTAAGGCAGTGTTTCTCAAACCTTTTTCAATAGTGTACCCCCCAAGTGCTCTATTACCAGCATTAAACAGTTTTGTGCTGCATCCTCAGTGTATGTTTTGAATCCATCTCTAATAATTTGTAGCTATCATGCATTAACACTAATTGGCATTGTAGTTGAAGAGTCTTTTTGATTTATTGCATTCATTTAATTGAAGAAATTGAACTTATTTCTCTATGTTTCCAACTGTATTTCTGCTATTTGAACTGCCTATCAATTTTTCTTCTTCTTTCTTTCTTTCTTGATTTTCTTCCTCCATTCAATATTAAAATGTTTATTAAACATATAGTGCCAAAATCTTAGCATTTATTTAAACATTCAAAAACAACTTTGCACCTTGGATACATGTACCCCATTTGAGAAATCTTGATTTAGAGGATAACAGCAAAATGCATTTTTCCTTGTAGACTCATAAAGAAGCATGAGGATTACAGCATGTTGGTACATCTCCAATATATACGTTTTTGGTGCACGGTGATGTTAATAGTCTCGTACAATTGCTGAGAATGTACCTCTATACTCATACAACAACGTATTAAAAAGAGTTGCCTTAAGCCCAGTAGTTCACATCCCTGTGGGAGGGAGAATTAAAGGTCAAACAGCTAAAATCAACCAACCACAGTATCTTCTGATGGAACAATACATGCCAGTGATTACCTTTTCTTTCCAGGATACATAAGTTTGTCTCTGTGCATGACTTCTCACATGATGTTTGCTGGTTTTGTGGGGAGTCGGAATAATGGTGCATACCGGGTGGCATCCATTTCATAATCACAGTTTTAAGATCATTTGACCATGAAAGAACAGCAGTAAACTGAATAGTGGTCGTAAATTAAGCAGGTTTGATTAAGTTAGATGATTGGTTTGTGGTCTTCTCCCTGTAGCAGATGGTGCATTAACATTAAATTGGTGTACAATAAACACTCTTCAAACAGATGTTCCCGGCAGTCTGAATCCAGACAGTTATTGTACATACATTAGTTCTGTGGCTGTAAGCTTGTACAAAGTATCCTCATTATTGAGTACTCAAGAGAGGATCAACAGTAAATAATCCTTGTTGACTCAAACACTTTCTAGTCACAATAATTCCATTGACACTTGATCTGTTGAGAGTCGATGTACATGATCTCATCCCTACTTCGTGTCCTTACTGGAAAGGAGAGTTTTCGTCACGTGACAAAGCGTTGCGGTTTGGTTTAGGGTTCATATAAGCTATGGGCATAATGTCATGTGACACAGTGATAAACCAAGTAAGGTCTTCAGCAAAACAAAGGCTAAGATCATGGTCTGATATGGGAACATCATTGCAGGTCCCCTGTGTGGAATTCCTCTGTATTAGAAAATATTTACATCCCTGGTTTCAAACCTTTGTGGCTGTGACCTGGGATTGACTTTTCATTTGTCTAAGAGATTTTTCTTTATGAATAACTTTTCAAGGACAAAAGTAGAGAAAGTCCAAAACAGTAAACATTCATTTGTGAGGTAGACCTTTGTTTTTTCTTTTTTACCCCATTAATCATTTTCATGACCCCCAAAATGTATCTAATGGCAATTTTTGCCCTAGGTTTGTAACCAATGGAGGCCACCAGTTACCCGTATATGAAGCGATTCAAACTAGCTCCACCTCAAGAAGCTATTAAAATGCTGCTCTAATAGGATGGTTATTTGATCCCCAGCCCCTGAGTTAACGTGTCAATGTGTCGAGATACTTAGACCCATACGAATGCCTGAATGGGTGAATTCTGACATCTGGTGTAAAAGCGCTTTCAGAGGTTGCAGAGACTGGAAAAGTGTTCCACGCATATGTATAGTATATGTGTAGTAATATATATTTATATGTGAGACCTGCAAGTACTTTTATCTTTTATATTTGAAGAACATTTGCTGACAATACATAAGTAGGATATTGAAGAGAAGGATTTTAGTTGTAATGGATAATTCAGTCCTGTATTCACATCAGTTTGAATACAAACCTTCATTGTGCTTTTCACAGGAAAGCCAGAAGCCGGTGTGGAAGTATCGCAGCATGTACTTGTCCTCGCCCGTCTCCCAGATGTAGTGGACAGCGTTCGCCATTTGTTTCTTCCTTAACCTAGCCAGCTCTTCCTTCTGCAGCGGAGACAATGTCACATTGGTGGGGGGTATCCTCGGGTCAGGGGTGGGGGTCTCTGGATGGTGAATAGATGGGACAAAGAGTTATAATAAGAGGGGGAAATTGAGATACGTCAAATAAATCAAATTGGAATAAAGAGAGTAGAGGTGCAGAAATAAGAGGAAAGATGCATTTATAAATAGTATCTTCATCAATATATCAGTTTGGGATTCAAGTTAAAGCAAGTGTGCCAAGAAACTGTGGCAGTGGAGAGGGGGTCTCTCGGGTCACATAGTGTAACAGAATCCTTCCCTGAAACACTGTTCTTTAGGTAATCTGTGATTTTCTATTGAGGGAAAATGTAATTCTACATGAAAACAAATAGGCTTAGTGCAGAGAGATAAGACAGCGGGTCAGTGAAGCCAGATAACATGCAGTTACAGATACAAAGTTCTGAGATTAGCAACAAAGCCGGGATTATGTGAATCTCTGACGGCCAAGTCTAGGGTAAAATACTTGAATATGAGGTGCAATAAAAATACTGTGGATGCCTTCAAATCCTGCAGTAGATTAGTGTTGACAATATTTGGAACTATAAATCGTTATCTACATTATTAACATTCCCTGCCAGATATTCTTGGAAGGGCAATATGGGCATACATGTTGCCTTCATATATAAAGGAGGTTAAAGATACACATCAGTATTCAACAAATACACATTATTTTTGCATTAATGCAGCTTTATTTACAGCAGCTTTGAACAAAAGGTGATGGCAGCGTATACGTGTGTTTTCTTTATTTTAAACTTTTGGTCATAAATGTAAACAAAATAAGGTCAACTTTTAATTTTTCTTTAGTTTCATGGAGAAAGTGTTTAGACTATTATTGCTTATTTACTGTGTGTTGCATTCGAGTTGAGGGAGCACTCACAAGCTTTGCAATTTACATGAAATAAAAACAACCTCACTTAAAAAGAAAGGCCAATTGAAAGCTCATAACTCTTTATTAGTTTGTTGTTCTTATATGTTTTGATAATTATACAAAATCCATCGTCATCTTTTGGTGAAAGCGCATAGTATACATACAGTATATATGGGACTGTTTCCGGTTTGAGTAAAAGATTGTGAGGAATAGTGTCATTTTTCTTTCTTAAAATTCCTGACTGAATAAAAACATGACAACTTTAACACAATTTTGAAATCCATTACTTTTAAATCCACAATAAGTAACAATTAGCCTATGTCTAAAGGAAAAATCAGCTGCATTGAGTTGAAAAAAGTTTTGGCATCTTTGTCACATGCAACGGTTGTTACAGCAGCATTTTACCAGCTTCAATAGCAGTATTCACCTTGTGTGTGTCTCTTGACAGCTTTTGTCACCTTGACATAGTCAAAACACTTTGCAGATGTATGTTTTAAAAGAAAAACAAAGGTTAAGCCTGTAGATGGGTATTGTCCGAGCTAAAGGACAAAAGAAAGGGGGTTGGTTGGAAGAGGCATTGGCTCTCCCACTTTACGCCCCTGGCCCAAATTGGCATTGATGATGGTGTGAACCCATCATGTCAATCGCCAAATCAATGCTTGTTTTTGTATCTGGTTTTGGACGAACATGTATTCCTGTACATCAGGGGCAGCCATACTTAAAGTATACCTGAGTTTATATCCTGACCTCACCTGTGGTGTATGGCTGGCTGTTGTTCGTCCCGCAGTTCTTCAACTTGACAGGTGACAGGCAGAGGGGCTTCACCACCTTGTGTGTTCCCTCACACCAATAGGAGGTGCAGAACGCACAGACGGACAGGGTGAGGGCCAATGAGGTGAGGGAAAGGGACAGAAGGGAGCGGTTACGTCTGGACATGTTCTCCAGCATTGTTGCTTCTCAACTTAACAAAGAAAATTATGTAGAAATAAGTAATGAACTGGGAGTGCTTTGGCTTCACTTAAAAAGTTGATCCTGATCCAAAAATGCTTTGAAGAGCCTGACAGCTTCTGTGGACCAATCAGGGTTAGAGGAGCAAGGGGAATCCTGTGACACCTCAGTGACAAGTTAATATAAAGGGTGGCGGATTGTTATGGCGATTGAGATTGATTCATGGAGGATGGTAGGATGGGTGAAAGAGGAGGGAAGGGATTAGGGATGATTGTGGAACAAAAGCCAGAGGTCGGATGGAGGGATGGAAGGGGCTTGAGGAACAGTCGATGAGCGGAGGTCAGAGGACAGTGGAGTGCTGGGATTTAATCACTTCCAGCAAGTAAGAAAGAGAAAGGGACAGATGTGTCGGCCAGATTTTGCACGGGGAACCCCAGCTCCCCTTCTGCTTCAGATTCAGGCAGAGAAACAAGTAGCAAGCAGTTCATCAAATTCAAATATGAGACTTTCTTTCTTGCTTGATGTTACGGCACGAGCCATGCGCCGCATTTGACTCCACACATTTCTTCTCATTGAGCTGCAACTCTACCCCATGTTTCCTCAGTCATCCTGACCCAGAGTTTTTAAGACTTTTGCTCCTCTCAGATGAAGATAAACGTCTAAATCTTATCCTGAGGATATTGCGACTTATATGTCGTGCTCTCAGGGAACATCCCTTTCTCCAACCTGTTCCTCCGCCTCTTCACGATGGATTGAGCTCACAATAGAGTGATTAGTCCCGTTTCTCAGGCCTACTCCTGGGCCCGGTAATCTGTTGTAATCTTGCAGGGTTAGGTAGATGGTATTAATGTAAACTGTCTCTCATGTTGTCTTTGCCTCGACAACAACCTAAAAGGAGACAGAGGCAAACATCTGGATGAATATATAAACAGTTGAGTCATAGGCTACCTTTGATGAAAGTCTTTGTTCAAGTCATTTCACCTCCTGCCAATACACTCTAGTTATTATTGTATGCTGATACACCAAAGAAACCTTAACATGGTCGGTAGTCAATAACACTTGAACTCTTTGTATTTTTGTGGTTTGTTTTATCAAAGGGTTATTTACACAGAAGTGCTTAAATTAACAATTTCATTTTTGCTTCACTTTGTTTTCTTATTTTTGGATTTAGGAAACAGCTTAGTAAGAGTAAGAGCTAAGTAAGAATAGGACAATGCAAAGTAGTGCCATGGCACCTATCTCTGTCCTTCTTACCCCTTTATACTAATTAAAACTGGAAAATGCAAAATAATCATGTGCTGTCACGCCAATGATGCTAAAAGAAGAATCCCCCTTATTATAAAAACAATTACTAGGCATTGTTGTTCTGTGCCAAAGTATTCAAGACAAGGACATGAATCACCTCCAAAAGATATTGAGGTTTGCAAAGCAATAGCACTTAACAGAGTGGGTGTGTAAAGGCCTTTACTCTGCACCGTGTAAAACTAGATGGAAAATGTGCTCCACCTGCAGCACAGCTTAAACAATACGCTAACACACAGTATCCGTCATTATTAGCTTTAACTTCAGTATTTGAAGTTGGAAAGAAATCATCATATTTTACATTGTCTGACATTTCTTTAAACACTGTATTCCTCATTAGAAATATGTAAGTAAGGTTAATCTGAATTATTTTCAACCAAAATTAGCCTGACATATTTGAGATCTTGGCGAACCAGAATTAAAAACAGCATGAGTGTGTAATGAGAAACCAGGATCAGTGAAAATGAAACAAGAAATGTTTTTATTTACTATTGCCAGAAGAAAACATTTCATTTCCCCTCTGGGATAAAGAAAGGTTAATTAAAGAAACTCATTCTCCTCTGATCATTTTCTATTTACCCACCACATGGACTACCTCTGATACCTGTTCCATTTAGATCATAAATGGTCATATCAAATCAAGTCCGGTGTGAAACTATTATCCGTGCAGTAAAGGCTTTTATTGCTCTGCTTGAACCTACGTAATTACGTATGTGTAGAACTAATGTTTCCTCACACCTGGTATCAACAGCAGATATCCCACTTTACTATCCTAGCAAATAGATCATTTATTTTGAGTGATTTTATAAATGCGTTTTGGCTGGCACACACTTTTTGGGATGGGTTTGCAGAGACATCAACATCACAAATATATTCTCCACTTTAAAACAGCTGGAGATTCACAGTCAATACTTCATCATGCTGATCTAAAGCCTTTCCCTACATGCATGCGATTGGAAAAATCCAGCTGCTGTTCACGCTCAAGTTTGATTAGGTTTACACTCCAAAAGAACCAACAGCAAAAGAAAACACATACAATATATGTGGACTCACTGTGTTTGAGACTCCTTTAGTTCCCTTCACCTCTCCTCGAATAGGGATCTGGTTTCCTTCACCTTTCCTCTGCGCTCCCTCTTGGTCCAGTTTTACATCAGAAACCCACCCAGATTTCTCTAATCCTCACAAGTCCATCTGTTACTTTCCCCCCCGAAGGCTCCCTATACTCTGTCTATTCATTCTCTCTCTTGCTTTTTCATCTCTCCTCCTCTCACACATAACCCGCCTGACCTCTCGTCCTGTAGTGATTAATCTGACACCATGGTATCGAACAGCTTGGATCGAGATGAGTGTGATAGAAAGGGTTGTGGTTAGGGTCCGTGCTGCTTTATTAACTTCAACCCTTCTTAACACAAAAGAGTACAGCTGTGCAGTATACAGCTGCTGGCTTTAGGCAATCCCATGACATGAACAGCGTTGTTGGGAATCCCTGATTGAAAAACAAGTAAGCTGGAGGAGCAGCATGGAACAGTTTGTTCTAACTTTCTAAGTTTTAGTTTTCAAGTTGATTTTATCAAAACTAACAGTCTGCAGACTCTGAGGCTGTATTTGGGCTTGCATTACACTTACATATCATCTATGACTTCATTTGTTGCAAGAAATCAGATTGTATAGAAGTCTATGAAAATATTAGCCTAATCTATATTGGTTCATTACCAAAG
Organism: Eleginops maclovinus; assembly: GCF_036324505.1. Lineage (NCBI taxonomy): Eukaryota > Metazoa > Chordata > Actinopteri > Perciformes > Eleginopidae > Eleginops > Eleginops maclovinus. Next base: position 7,190,550 of record NC_086361.1, on the reverse strand, counting down.
TAATTTTCCTGATGAGTTCATGGTCTCAATTGTTTGTTCTAAGTCCTCTTCACAACAGCATGATGTGCATTTAGTAAATGATGTATGAAAAACTGGTTGCCACCTAAAGTAATGATGTTTTTACAGGTAACCTGTTTGTGGTGATAAAACTAAGGTGAACCGGGTGAGAGAGAAAACATCTATAGATTTGGAAAAGCAGTAACTATTAACAGCAATTATTTAAATGAAAGAACGTATCTGTTAAGATTATCCAATCTGACTTGCTTCTGTAGAAAAGGTAACACAAGGACTAATCCGACCATCATGTCCTAAAGCAACACATGCTCACTAACTGTCAAATTCTCAATCTTGCATTTTTTGTTTTTAGACACTTAGCTCTCGCTGCAACATTGGGAGGCTCAGTTGGCTCAACAGCCAGTCCCAATTTCTTCCTCTTCCAAACTAAATTTGTAGTGACCTTAACTGACTACAGCCCATTCACACTCTAAATTAATGGAGGGATGTAGTGAATGTAGAATTAAACAAACAGCTCGAGTTGTATTCTCTCCAGATTTGTTTTAAAACATCTAAAAATACTTTGCTTTGAGTATTCATTTCAGTTTTTTTCCCAACAAAAAAAGCCCCAACTGTCCACATATTCTCAAGAACACATGTATGTTTTGGATTAAAGAGTTATTTTTTTAAGGTAAACATCATATTTTTCCATTTTCCAATCTTGCAAAATGTATTTAAATATTTATAATCAAATGAGGATAGTATGCAAATGACCTTGGTATCAAACAGTGGAAATAAGGCTTGCTTTCCACATGAAGTGCCAGGAACAGGTTGTGTCCAAACATGTTTGTATTTATAGCCCCCTTGTGGTGACAGTAGGCATGTTTTAAAGCTGAATTCAAAGAAATTCACAATAAATAAGAAGCAATTTAGTGTAAAATTAAATAAATAATGAGACAAAAAAATGTCCTTCAAAAAAGATCAGTGAGTGCTTCACTTAATGAATCAATTTAGTTCTCAAATGTGCTGTCACAGTTTACAACACAGCTTTAAATTGAAATACACAGCTAAATGAATTCATTTGATACAAAATTAAATAACTGTAGTGTCATGGAGTAGTTTCTCCCACTTATCTTTCTCTATACTATAACTGTCTTTCAGTGTAGTTTTCCACCAACATTTGATTAAAAGAAGTAAAAAAATACACAAAAGACACATATAGGCCCATGAAACACGAAAAACAAAAAACAATTCAAAACCGTACTGCATCCTGGGAGAGAGCGGTCCTGTCTGCTTTGATTGACTTCATCATTTTGATTGAAATGTATTTTCAGCCATGAGAAAGCCACTGTTTGTACAGAAATATATGGATATCTGTTGAAAAATGTCACGACCACACACACACACACACACACACACACACACACACACACACAGTAGGAACCACTCAGACTGCATGCACTTTAAAGATATGTTCAAACACAGTTTTTATTCAGCCAACACTGCAACTTGTAATCATTCAGTAATACATTTCTGTTACTTGGAAATGGTAGGCGGTACAGTGGGGAAATGTTCAAGTCCACAATGAATCCAGAACGACTACAAAAATAAAATAGGGAAAAGAAAGCCACCATTGGTTACCCAGTTGATTGATAATGCAGTGTTTAAAGCCAATCACGCTTAAAATCAATACCTTCAGGTCAACCCGTGTGAAGCCGACACTGTGATGAAAGTTAACCTGAACTTTGTTGGACGCCCATTGCTGCATCAATAAATAATCAAGTCATAAATCAATCAATAAATAGATCAATAAATAGTTACGCATGATTGTAACACTCTAATATACAGTATATTTCAAGGTTTACCTGTGATTACTTGCACTATTTACAACAGAACAATATATACTGCTCACACACACACTGCGTGCATGCAGATCACACACGCCACCTTTTACAAACACATACACACTTAATGAGAGCCTAGAGAGACTTCTTTCCCACAACAGTTCTGCCAATGTTTTACACTCACATCAACAGTTATTCGTCAGTAGCGACACTTATTAGGTGCTCTTGCTTCTCAGACTAGTGCATGGAAAATAATACGGCTGGCTGTTCCAATAAATTACATGAAAGGAAGTATGCAGTTTCAAACATACATCCGCAGAAGAAAATGGAGACCACTTCAGCATTATCATTTTCTCTTGTTTTATTATTTATAGGTCTTTGGGTTAAATGATTTTTCTTTTTGTTTTAATTGTACTCTATAAACTACTGAACATTTGTCTGTTTAGAAATTTAACAGACACTGGAATGGCTGCCATACATGTAGAGATAAAGATTTAAGAAACATTTGGAGTGGTCTCAATTTTTTTCCGGAGCTGTATTTTGTGTTTCTATTTACACATTACATTTAAGTCATGGCTTTCATATTTGTTGATCATGTGTCAATCTTAAGGATAGGCAAGAAGGCCTTTACACACTGGGGGCGTTTATTTTAAGTGTTGTTGTAAACTATTGTTTTTTGTCTGTCAATTTTCACACAGAAGGCCAATATTACCCCACAAAATAGCAGAACCCTAGCCCCTACCCCTCAATTATTCTGAGCTTTTGCATCCAGGAAAAACGAAAATAATTCAAGAACAGGTTGAGTTGCAACTATATTTATAAGAATTATAAACAGCAACACAGAGGCTGTGTAGACCGAACCACAAGTGTAAACTTGTTTTTCTTCTATCATGGTTGAGCATACCTGATCCAGTCCTTTCATTCTTCCCTTTCATTATAAAAGCTTTAAAAAGTAAAATATTAGCAGGGTAGTAATTTACATTTTAGCTATGTCAATTTGTTAAGCCCCCAGTGTGTAGAGGCCTTATGAGAGGAGATGATGGGTCTATTTAAGGGTCACACAAGGTATGCATGTTTTAGAGTTACAAGTTGTATTCTTTTTACTGGTCATTTTCCAAAAGGGTTTATAATGTTTCCCTAATTCCAGGCTGCCTGTGTTTTCCGTCCACCCATCCCTCAAAGGAACACTATATAAGGATGACGCAAATCATGATGAGAAATTCACCACGAGGGTTATTGTAACTCATGGCAGCCTGTAAGACGCATGGGAAAGCATTCATAAATCCTTGAGCTATATTTTGGAAAATGTTTGCTACACATAAGCATTGAACATCATTCAATACAACACATGTACTTGACAGGAAAGACGCAAAGTTTTCAGAACAGGAATGGATTGTTGTTTTGGTGCACTGTCTCACCCGACCCACTGCCTGAGAGCAACTGTGGCTGAAAGGTGCCCCCCCCCCCTTGAGTGGATCCTCCCATTTTAACATTTCCTGTTTGGAAATTCCCTCCAAAGACACTGGACTGACCCATTCCTGTTTCCAAGAGGGGGTCTGCCAATGGATTCCCCAGAGACCCAGACTGCACCACTCCTCCAAAGAGGGGGTTCATGTTAAGCCCCATGTGTGGACTCCCTCCCAAAGAAGTGGATTGTACCATTCCAGTTCCTGAAAACGGAGGAGCCACCTGAGCTGTTTGAAGCATATTTAAGCCAGGATGAGACACCCCCATGGTATGTGATGGTGGCCTAAATAAGGGAGTTTCCCTGGCAGGATTAGCAGCTCCAAAATTTGGAGTAGGTGCAACAAGGGACTGGGCAAGGGAGGAACCAAAGGGACTGCAGTATGGGGTTGATGTTTCAGGAAGGGACAGTCCTGCCCCTGATTTGACCACAGGGCTAGATGTCATGCCCCTGGCTTTGAAAGCGCCTGTGAAATAAGTAGGAGTAATAGGAGGGTGGAGGGGTGGGGGGGAGGAGGGAGGGACATATAGTTTGAAGTATTTCAGCAAAGAAATGCACCAGAGTAGAGAGAGGGGTAAGAATAGTTAAATATCTGCTGGTTTGAATACACTACTCTATATACTATACTTCAAAACATCTCAAATGCACACGCACAACATTTACAAATTATACAGTGACACCACAGGGTAAGGGGGGTAGTCCAAAACACATTTTCATACAAACCTATTGATAAATATTTATTTGTCACTTGTACTGTCCCCCACCCCTCTCTCAGCCTCCCTTTCTGAACTGCAGCTGAACAGTAGTGGAATACATTTGAAACATCACAGAGGAATTACGGATTGTTATCATCTCAGTGGTTTTTCAGTCTTTGGGGTTGACCATGCATCCATTAGAATCAAGCGCACCACAGATAATTCCACATGAAGCCTTCGACAAAGATGTTGCTTTTCACCCATTCCGAAGCATTTTTTCTGTCCTTACCGATGACTTGTGTTTGGGTGACCAGCGTGTTGACGAAGGGGCTCTGTTTGGATTTAAGGTTAGAAGAAAACAGATCGTCCAAGTCGACTAGCGACGCCCCCGCAGAGCCCAGAAACGAAGCAGTCTTTCTATGCGTGTTCTCCTCCAGCGCTGTTCGCTTTCCTGCAATACAATAAAGGTCCAATTCTACTCTAAAAGGTGTTTTCTTTTGGGGACAGGTCAGGGAGGAAGAGAGAGCAAAGCGGAAGAGAAGATTAATTGATTAAGGTTGTTAGCGAACTGCTGACTGATGGAAAGATGGAAGGAGAAATGAAGGTCACATGCAAATGACCATAAGTTACACACAGGAAAAGCGTAAAGGTAAAAAAAGTTTAGTTGTTAGAATCCCTATTCTCAGTCAAGCAAAGCTAGTAGACATAGACTTTGATCGATTCAAATTAAACACACATTTTAGCAGAAAGATTACGTTGATTTAATCAGAGGGGAGCTTTTTATTGCCGAGTACAAAGATAGGTGTTAGTCTTATGAATAGTGGAAGGATCATAGGAATACGTGTTCAGAAGACTCAGGGTGTAAAGTGCGTTGTACCTGTCCCGTTGCTTGGTGCACCCCAAGGATCGCTTTTTTTAGATGCTCCGTCCCCAAAGGGGTCACCAGATGGGGAGGACTCCATTGGGGGAGCGGGTGAACCCCACGCATCATCTGTGCTTACTGAAGCTGCAGCTGTACAAAGAAATAGAGGAAAAAGCCAAACATTTTAGTCTACTGGCTTAGTCATCCAATTGGCAATGGCCCAGTTATGTAATAAGTTGAATCTAGGGGGTAATCTTTGAAATACATATTTGCTGTTCTCACCTGGGGCTCCCCAAGGGTCATCGTCCAGTTTGGGTGCATCTCCAAATGCAAAGGAATTCTCAATGGGTGAGGATGCGCTTGTTCCATCATCCCAGGGATCTCCGACTTTTGTTTCCTTTGGAGCCGATGGCGCCCCCCATGGATCTGCCTTGCTGGAGGGTGAGGAGCTAGCAGGGCCTCCCCAGGCATCTGTACTCTCTTTGGGCGAGCTCAACGGAGGGTCATTGAAGGGATCTGAGGCAGCATCTTTTGGTGGAGTGGATGGCACTCTGAATGAGTCCTCTTTAGGGGGTGTTGTTGGTGCACTGAAAGGGTCGTCTTTTGTAAGTTTGGAAGGTGCCGAGAAAGCATCCTCTTTGGACGGTGTGGTCGGAGAAGCAAAGGGATCCTCTTTTGTAGGTTTGGATGGCGCAGTGAAAGGATCCTCTTTGGGAGGTGTTGTTGGAGAAGCAAAGGGATCCTCTTTTGTTGGTTTGGATGGTGCAGTGAAAGGATCCTCTTTGGGAGGTGTGGTCGGAGAAGCAAAGGGATCCTCTCTTGTAGGTTTGGATGGTGCAGTGAAAGGATCCTCTTTGGGAGGTGTTGTTGGAGAAGCAAAGGGATCCTCTTTTGTTGGTTTGGATGGTGCAGAGAAAGGATCTTCTTTAGTTGATGTTGCGGAAGCAGTAAATGGATCACCTTTAGATGATGCTAGGGCAGAAAATGGGTCTTCTTTAGGGGGTGTTGATGCTGGTGCAGTGAAGGGATCATCTTTTGGAGCACTGAAAGGATCGTCCTTTAGAGCATTAAATGGATCATCTTTCGGAGTATTGAATGGATCACCTTTTGGGGCAGTAAATGCATCATCTTTTGGGGCAGTAAATGGATCATCTTTTGGGGCAGTAAATGGATCATCTTTTGGAGTATTGAATGGATCATCTTTTGGAGTATTGAATGGATCATCTTTTGGGGCAGTAAACGGATCATCCTTCAGAGCGTTAAACGGATCATTTGTTGGAGCGTTAAATGGGTCAGCCTTTGCGCTGTTGAAGGGATCCCCTTTTGGGGTATCTTTTGGAGCAGTAAATGGATCTTCCTTATCTTTGTTGGCATTGAAGGGGTCTGAACTATGTTTTGGTGCGCTGAACGGGTCATCTTTCTTTGCACTAAATGGATCTGGTTCATCCTTTGGAGCTACAAAAGGATCTTCTCCATTCTTTGGCGCATCAAATGAATCTTCATCGGCTTTTGGTGCTGAAAACGGATCTTCATCAGTTTTAGCTGGAGCCCCCCATGGATCTGTGGCCTTTTTAGGTTCTTTGGTGGCTCCCCATGGGTCTGGTTCTACCTCCTCTTCCTTCTCCTCCTCCTCTTTCTCCTCTGATTTCTCTCCTCCCCAAGTAGCTCCTTTAACACCATTGCCTTTGCCGGCATCCTCCCATTTCAGCTCGTCTTCACTCATCTTGGCCTAAGATATTACAAATGGAAAAATTAGGGAAGTAAAAGTAGCTTCATCAGTGGTATGTCTAAACGAGTCCAATTGACAAAATGATTGAACTTGTTTTTTTAAGCAGAGTAATTAACTGCAATTGTTATATGTTCGTAAAAAACGCTTTATTCTGATTTCAAGTGCTCCATTTTTCTACTGAATCTTGCCTTCAAAAACTGTGTTATAGAATGTTGAGACCTTGTCAAAGGGATGTTGATAAAACTTGTTGGTTATTTTTAGTCTATGCTTTGTAGTATTGTTATACCTGACTGCATAATATTGCCCTGGTGTAGTATTTAAGTGTGTGTTCTTGCTGTACCAGAGCATTCTACTAACTTAATGCTTACCCTCCTGTCCATGTCTTTCTTCTCAGCTTCCTGTTTAAGACGTTCCTCTTTGCGGGCAGCGAAGGAAGCAGTCAAGTCGGCCACTGAGGGTATGTTGTCTAAGGATGGAAGCCCCGCGGAACCGGCAACGTAGCATGGCTTGTAGTTGGGATCTTTGACTACGTCCACAGATGAGGCTGGTTAGAAGGGGATTGAAAATAGATTGAATACAATTTGTGTGACATACACTGAGAAAACGATTATAATACTAAAACAGTAAAGCAGCGATACTCAACACAAAAGGGCTTACCAGCAGCACCCTTTGACGTCTTCTCCCTGGTCTTGACGGCAAAGTCTCTCTCCTCCCTTAGTTTATCATCATCCTCCATAAGAACAAGGACGACTTTGGCCTTCTCTCTCACATTACCTCCCTGGGACGGAGATGTTGACATTGGATTTAGATTCGTTTGTTTCTGAGCTTTCATCAAAATCCTAACGAATCTTAAAAAACAACCTCCAAATTTGATAGATTCAGTTACAGTGGCAGCAGTGTGTTCTGGCATTAACGTAAATGGACATGAACCTCAAAGAATACTAGTGATACAGTGCGTAAGCTTGAAAATGGTAAGCGTTGTCACTCTGAAAAGTTATTAAATCAAGGGATTCATACATTTATTGGAGACACCGATGTAAAACTGAATCAGGCTAAAAATTAGCCTAGAGGTTAAAAAGAAAATGATATTAGATATTATAGTTATAATAATGCAGAGCTTTACCACCATTGCCATCATTATAGTCAGCTAAATATGATTCCTTTATTATGGTTGGTTGTTCTGAAAATTGTTTTTGCTCAGCTATTTATCTGATAATTCAAGATCTGAATTTTGAGTGAGTAAAATCATTCATCCATGTTAAATATATAGATTAAATTGACCAAGATAAGTGTATAGGGAAAATGTGGCTTAAATTGTGTATAAAACTTAAGATGTCAATTTCTGGCAAGCAACCATAACACTGATGATGAGGGTATACATCGCAGTTCCAGTAGACCAAATAAAACCGTCAGTAAATTTGATTTAAACTATAGATTTTTTTTATGCTTGTTGAAAACTTGGGATAATGTATACACAACTCAACAAAACATATCAAATATATTTCCATTATTTCTTTTAGATATTTATTATACATGTTATTCCTTTAAATAGATACCAAAAGTATTACCTGATCTTTGCCATCCTTTTCTATAAAGCGATACTCGGTGAGGGCTTTGACGATGTAGATGTTGTCTTTCATTTTCAGGAGCACACGATCGTCACCGGTCTTCAACAGGTACTCCAGCAGCGTCAGGGACTTGTATAGAAATAGGCATGACAAATTTATGAGAAAGAAATATATATAACTGAAACTGAAATAAACTGATAATCTGTATCGTTTAACATTTTTTTTTGTTTTCATTATAATTGTGGAAGACATAGGAGAAAACAAAAAACAGAACAGGATTAACAATGCAAAAGCAAAGACAGCAGGGTAACTGATGTGCCAATAAAAAAGGCATACAGGTAACTTAATAGCTGATATGTGGTGCAGTTGACATCTCTACTAAACACCAGTTAATAAATAATGTCATTGGGGAGGAAGATAGAGTGCTTAACTAACTGCCAGTACATTTCAGTTGAATAAAAACTGTGAAGAAACTGCTGTGCTTGTGAACAATTAAATGTGTTTAATCTCATAAACTTTGGGTATCCCTGAGCATGTAATGATCACTCTAGGGCAGAATATTGTGCTTTTGATAACATGTTCTAACATTTATTTAACCTAACCAATAGGATTAGGGGTACGAAATGCTAGGTAAAAGAGAAATGAAGATGATGATGGTAAAAGTCCTTGTTTTGATAAGAAAGCTAGTCCATTTGAGACACCAGAGAGGGAGTCACATTGTCTTCTACAAATAATTGGTGTATGTGAAAATGTCCTGTTTCTATAAAAGTACTTGCATATTAAAAGGGAGCTCTTGTGCTAATGTTCAGGTTTGTACTTTGTGCCTCTACTGATACATGTTTACATGCTCTAAGGTAAAAAAAAACCCTCTTCAAAGTATGATAGGGCCTCTATAAAGTTGACATAACATCCATAATGACTGTTTGAATGGCACTTTTACCACAGTCTTGTTACATAATCCATACACATGGCGGCTGAGAGGACGCTGGCGTGAATGTCGCCGCTTCTCAGTTCTCCAAAGTTCTCCAACTCGCTAAAACTATCAGACTCCAAACTTGGATTCCTACCTTTGAATCGCGGGTCTACAGGTTGCTGCTACAGGGATTTGCAAATCGCTGTTGTTTACGAGTTGATCTGCTTACTAGTAGGCATCAATCTCGCGTCGCTACATTCTCGTCAGCCTGTGTAATCTGCGTATACTTTTCATTCATTTCAAGACGATCTGTGGACTACCACCAACGAGAGTGTTCGTGTTACGGATACCCTGCTTGACACAGATCAACAGTGCTGCAACTGACCTGGTTCACCCGGACTGCCTCCTCCATAATAGTCTTGCTGAAGTTTTCCTGTTCGTAGTTAGCCGCCGCGCTAGCAGGCTAACACTTTCTGGTGCTCTTAGCTGGATAGCTAGGATGCGCTGTCTCGCTGCCATGACTCTCTACTCTGCGGCTGAACTTCTAAAACTCAGCACTCTCTCTTCTCCGAACTGTCTTGAGGTCATCAGATCTCTCTGCCTACTTCGTCGCCCCCGCTACGTGCATAGGGCTGCCAGGCACAAGTTTGTTTACATGGATAATACTCTTGCTGTCCCCTCAGTTAGGTGCACCGCTTCTCTGCTGCAACGTCATCATAACAAACCACGCCCACTTGCTGTCAACCGGTGTCCTCTGCTCCCCATCAATTGCACTGTGACCCCTGCTGCTGCCTCCATGAATAGGGCTGCCACATTTATGTTATTAAACACTCGCTCACTAAATAACAAAGCCCCACTAATTTATGAAGTTATTCTGGATAAAAAGCTGGACTTCCTATGTCTGACAGAGACATGGCAGAGCCAGCAGGACTTCGTAACTCTTAACCAAGCCACTCCCCCAGACTATGTGTATCTTCATAAGGCCCGTAGCCTTGGCCGTGGTGGTGGGCTAGCTGTTATTCATCGATCTAATATACTGGTCAAAGAATTTCCAGTCAGCTCCACTTCCTTCGAAAGTCTCCATTTTGCATTGGCAGGCGCTACACAGCTCCAAGTGCTGCTTATCTACCGGCCGCCTAAAGCCTCCACCCACTTCTTGTCAGAGCTCTCCGGGTTGCTTGCCACCATCTGCCCCATGTACCCATCTACTATTTTAATGGGTGACTTTAACATTCATGTGGACTCGGCTAACTGCCCCTTTGCCTCTGACTTTTTGTCACTATTGGACTGTTTTAGTATTGCGCAACATGTGCATGTTCCAACACACACCAAGGGGCACACCCTTGACCTTGTGTGCTCCACTGGAATCACCCCCTGTCATCTCCAGTGTGATGACCTGGCTATTTCGGACCATCTCGCCATCTCATTCTCTGTTTCTGTGCCCCTTCCCAGTCAGCCCAGTAAACGAACCATCACATTTCGGAAAATCAAACAGGTCTGCACATCCCTGTTGTCTTCCACCCTTGTGACCCACCTGGCCACTCCCCCTCTTAACACCACCGTGGATGGTCTGGTGGAACACTACAATACTGCTCTCTCCCTCAGTCTGGACTCAGTTGCCCCTCCCATAACCCGGTTGGTCTCATTTGCACGCCCCGCTCCCTGGTTTACTCCTGAGCTCCGCCTCATGAAAGCAGCCGGCCGCCAGCTTGAGAGGCGCTACAGGACATCTGGCCTCACCGTACACCATGAGGCCTACAAAGACCACATCAGGGACTACAAGGAGGCTCTCTTGAAGGCGAAGACACTCTACTACTCCATACTTATTAATAACCAACAAAATCACCCTAAAAAGCTTTTCATAACAATCAACCGACTACTGCGCCCTCCTGATTCCCCCCAACCCTCTGATGCAGCTGATCTGTGTTCCAGGTTCCTGGACTTCTTTCAGAAAAAAGTGGAAACTATTCATAATCACCTTCTGCAATATTCTACGCCACCCCCCCCTTCTCCCCACCATCCTGGTGCCGACACCCCTACTGCCTGCCCACTGCAGTGTTGCCTCTCCTCCTTCACCATGTTGGACACTGACCAGGTGCATGACTTGGTGTCCAAAGCGAAGACCTCCTCCAGCCAGCTGGACCCCATGCCTACCACCCTGGTGAAGACCTGCCTCCCTGTCATCTCTGCCTCTATTGCCGCCATCATAAACTGCTCACTGGACTCTGGTGTGGTGCCCTCAGGCTTCAAAACAGCTGCAGTCATTCCCACCTTGAAAAAGCCCGGTCTGGACCCTGACGACCCTAACAACTATCGTCCAATCTCCAACCTTCCTTTCCTAAGTAAAATTCTGGAAAGAGCAGTGGCTTCCCAGCTTCAACATCACATGTCACACCATGAGCTCTTTGAACCCCTCCAATCTGGCTTCAGAACTCAACACAGCACCGAGACCGCCCTCATTAAAATCACTAACGACCTGCTCACTGCCACCGACAATGGCCTCATCTCCATCCTCATCCTCCTCGACCTCTCTGCAGCCTTTGACACAGTGTCCCACTCCATCCTCCTCTCCCGTCTCACTGAGCTCATCGGCCTCAGGGGCTCAGCTCTCTCCTGGTTTCAGTCCTACCTTTCCAACCGCAAACAATATGTCACCCTGAAAGATGCCAACTCCATCCTGGCCCCAGTCAATCATGGCGTACCCCAGGGATCTGTGCTCGGCCCTCTCCTCTTCACCATCTACATGCTCCCCCTCGGCCAAATTATTCGTCACCACGGCCTCAGTTTCCACTGCTACGCCGACGACACTCAACTGTACATCAGCACCAAACCCTCCACTCTGCTCCCACCTGGCCCACTCATCAACTGTCTGCAAGAACTAAAAACCTGGATGACCTCTAACCTCCTCAAACTCAACAGCAATAAAACTGAGCTCATGGTTGTGGCGCCCAAGCCACTGCTCAGGAAGGTTGGGGATCTTCTCCTGGAAGTGGATGGCTGCTACATCACCCCATCACCCGTTGTCCGCAACCTGGGTGTCATTCTCGACCCCACTCTATCATTCCAGTCCCACATTAACAACATCACTAAATCTGCATTCTACCACCTGAAAAACATCTCAAGACTCCGACCCTCACTTTCAGCCTCAGTAACCGAAACCCTCATTCACTGCTTCATCTCCACCCGCCTGGATTATTGCAATGCCATCCTCACAGGTCTCCCCTCAAAAACCCTGGACAGACTGCAATATGTACAGAACTCTGCTGCTAGGGTCTTAACTGGCATTAAGCCCTGGCAGCACATCACCCCCACCCTCATGCAGCTCCACTGGTTACCTGTCAAATTCCGCATCAAATTCAAAATCCTATTACTCACCTACAAGTCCCTCCACGCCCTTGCCCCCCGTTACCTCTCCGACCTCCTACACCCCTACACCCCCCTGCGGTCCCTCAGGTCCTCTGTCAAGGACCAGCTGGCAGTACCCCGCACCCGACTTAAGACTTTTGGGGACAGGGCCTTTTGTGTGTCTGCCCCTACCATGTGGAACCAACTCCCCCCACACATCCGCTGTGCCCCCTCAGTTGATTCATTTAAAAAGCACCTCAAGGCACACCTTTTCTCTGAGGCCTATGGACTTTAACCCCCTCACAACCCCACCTGGCGCCCTGCGCACTTGCACCCTCACTCACTCTCACACACGCACTCACACACACACACACACACACACACACACACACACTCTTTGTAAAGCGACCTTGAGAGTCCTGAAAGGCGCTATATAAAATTAATTTATTATTATTATTATTATTATTATATTTTTGTGCATTGATACCTTGTGGATGTGTCTCCAGTTCTTGTCGTCTTTCAGACGCTTCCAGAGCATCGTCATGATCTCGTTGCAGGCTACCACATTGTATGTCAGATCAGAGAGGTCAGCCATTTGAGTGCTGGATGGGCCCCATGGGTCATTAGACGTCGCCTCTCTCACCTGCAGAAGAAGTGAAGCAAGACATGTCAGTGTTAAGGAAACCATAGGTGGCTATATTCCAAAGGTCAGAGATACCAGCTTGTGACAACAGGCTCACAGATACAGACAGTGACCCCCTTTCAAACATGGCATCTTGTGCTATTAGTATACAGGTTAAAAGTGTCCATTATCAAGTATATGTCATGCCACTTTTACTGCCTAGTACTATATATTAAAAGCGAAAACATTTCCAAAAAACAATTTTGTATAAAGGCTTCCTGAGCTAGAATTAAGAATACAATAAGAAAGCATTGTATTTCCTGCCTGAGGCCAAATTGAGATGGGATAATAAGAATATTGAGGCTCACTTTGTTTTTTACCCCCTTAAATTCAGTTTATTCACCTTGACCTCAGCCTCAGAGTAGTTCTGGACCAGGTTCTTCAGCTGTCGGCGAAGCATAGAGGACGTCATGGTGTCTGTAGGGGTGGTGGGGAATCAAACCACCGCAATCTGTTTCGGAGAACACTTGTAAACAATATTGCATGCTCACAAAGAAGAATGATCCCCAACCATATTCACGTTTCAAAATAATTTCAACAAAACTCCCATACCTTTGTAAAGTCTGTGTTGTCTCTGATTTATTTTTTAAGCGTTATGGGTCCTGGCTCAGTGAGCGTTCATCCTGCTGCTCTCTCGTCCCCTTGCCTGCATTGACTTGTCTCAGTATGTCAGAAACCAGATCCTACAGCTGCAGGGAGGAACCAGTCAACACAAAAAAGAGCTGAGGCACGAATTAGCACTGAGTGACAAAAGCCAGGAAGAGATAATGAATGTGTGACTGCAAAGCTACACTATAGGTGTGCCTACACCTGATCTATATGACAGTGCGTGCCTGTTTGTCATAATCACTGCGACAAACACAGATTCTCATCAAGGTAGCTATCTGGCTAAGCTACACGCTAGTTAGCTGCAAGCCTCTTGAGGCTGATGAGGGAAATATACGCTGAAACCTGATTTTAAGTGCAACTTCATGATCAATCTGAGTCCGTCATAATAACTATAAGTAGACATGCTTGTAAGTAACGTGTCTTTGAGGATCCACGCTCCGTGTTTTCAGGACCTCGGATAGCGACTGAAGACGGCCAGCAGCCGTCAATATGGCTAACGGTTAACGCTGTTGTCAAGCCAGCTGGAATCAGCTTAGATACCAGACTTTAGCCAACAAATGAAGGGTTTTATTTCGAGAAACAGCTGCTAATTTAAATGCAAAAAAAGATCACCCACTCACTGAGTGTTTTTTCGTTTATTAAATGTGCGTATTTGGAGAGAAAATGAAAGGACTAACCCTGGGCAGATCTTCAGGAATCTTCCAGGAGACTACACGACGGCGGTTTCCGCTTCCGCAGTTCCAGCACTTGCAAGTCCACGCCCCCTCGCGATATATGTTTGTTTATATAAATTAAATACACAACTAAGAGTTCCGTGTTTTTCTATCCTGGAATTAAAAAAACATATTTTAGCAGAACGTTAATTATTCTCCTATTTAATAAAATCCTATAGGAGGAGGAATGTTGTATTAATACACGAATACATAATTGCATAAACAAACATATACACGTTTGAATAAATATTGCAGTAAATATATAGATGCATGAATAAAAGTTTAATTAGACAGATAATCTATCTAATGGAAAAGATAATCTAAAAAGTGTTGAACAAAAATGTCCAAATACATGAAAAAAATAGGTTTTTCTTTTTATCCTTCATTTGTAGTTTGATTATCCACTCAATTCATTTGTTTCTGTATTTATTTAAGCATTTACTTTATGCATGTATGCATTTATTTACATATTTATTTATTTAGTCCCGTAATTGTTGAGGCATTTCTTAATTTGTTAATTTGAAAATGTCCCTTCTGTGGGACGATTAAATTCTGGTATTCTGATGCTGTATTCTGATTATTGTTTTTTTTCATTTATGCACCTGAATTTTTCAGTATTTCATATTTGATTTATTTCCGTGTTTACGAATGTATTTCAATATTTGATTTTGCATAAATGTATTTATTGATAAGCATGTCACTTTTCGTCCTACTTCAATATAAAGCTCGGTTTCATGACACTAAGGTACCCTAACCATTAATAACATTTCTGATGCGTTTGTGGTACTGCACACGCACACACACGCGCAATGAATAAATGAGTCACAACCACAACAATCACAGTTAAATCAAGATGGCGGCCGAGGGCGAGTACGAGTCCATCCTGTGCGTAAAACCCGATGTCAACGTTTATCGCATCCCGCCGCGAGCATCAAACCGCGCGTACAGGTACAGAAGAACCTGCCGGTGGTTAACGGCGCGGTGGAATGTGCTTTAACGGGGTTTGGTGTCTCTCGGTGCTGGTGCGGGTATTCCACTTTCACTGCTCGCTGCCAGAACATGCTTCCCATCACGTAGAGGGGGCTTTGCGTTGTAATTGTGGAAGGCAGAAATGAAATGTGTCACCTGTTGTAAATATCTATAATATGAATCGTTGGCTGGTTCTTTGTGTCGCTTTGTTATCCGTAGCGACAGAGCTGTCAGAGATGTGACGGGGTGGGGTGGGGGGTTTGTCATTCTGCCGGGTCGATACGGGCCATTTGCCAGGACTGTCCCGCTCTTGTGTGACAGCTAGGAAGTCCTCTCTGCAAAGTGACGCTATTTAACTGAAGAAAATTGTTTTCAGTGTCTTCTGTGTGGATATTTGAGGTTGTGAATAGAGTTAAACTTTATGTTTGCATACATGCATGCGAGACAGTGACTAAACATTGTCTGGGATAACCACTATGTCTAAACCACTATCAAGCAAGCATGTATTATAAAATGCGTACAATTTGTTAAAATTGGAGGCTTAAGGCTCACAAGATGATTATAGGGATGATGTAGAAAAAAGGTAAACAAAATGTATTTTAAAACAAATGTTTTGCAGCTTTTTTGTGTAAGACTACTATATATTTAATGTCCACAAAAAATCATTCCAATAAATGTAATACTGACATGTTTAAGCTTTCATATCTCTATAAATTATTTATATTAAACAAACTTGCATCCAAAACCCATGTGTATAATACCTTTGGTCCCTGAAGCACAGATGAAGATGATATACTGTAAAATTATATTTGTTCAGTCTGTTAAAAACACCCTATTTATTCTTTGTTAAATATATCGATCTTTTCATCTTAATATACCATTTTCTTAATGCGTTACAGTACAGTCTAACACCTTGTTCTCCACAGGGCAGCTGATTGGAAGCTGGATTCTCCAGACTGGTCGGGTCGAATGAGGGTCACAGCCAAGGGCCAAATGGCGTTTGTCAAACTGGAAGACAAAGTTTCAGGTATGATCATCATGTGTATCATACTTTATACTCCCATATGTTAGACTTTACAAGCATTAGCGCATCACATCTCAAACTGTATTCTAACATTTTAAGAAGTTCTTTGATATGTCTGCTACAGCTCTTATATAACCAGGCTAAACAATTGAGAAATGCTTATTTTGTCATTCCCCCAAATGTCCTGCAGGGGAGCTGTTTGCCCAGGCACCAATTAATGAGTACCCCGGTGTTTCAGTGGAGACGGTCAGCGACTCCAGCCGATATTTCGTACTGCGCATACAGGATGAAAGCGGTAAGGATGTGCATTTAATAAAAAATACTCTTTTAAAATGTGGATTTCAAGATCGTTATATTTTATGTTTTCCGGGTGAGTAACTTTAACAATACCTCCTGTCCACAGGGCGCAGTGCTTTCATAGGGGTGGGCTTCGAGGACCGAGGGGACGCTTTTGATTTCAATGTGGCTTTACAGGACCATTTCAAGTAAGCCATGACTGGGTGGTTTGAGTTTGAGTCTGGTTAAAAGCAAGTACATTCACAGTAATCCAAAACATCAGACATGCAGGTGATTGTTTAGTTTTCCTTCTAAGTTATTGACAACTTGTTTTACATTTCCTGCTGTCCTACAAACCTTTGCAGCACAAGAGGTCCAGGCCAAAACAAAATGATGTCTTTGAGAAATACAGTACTGCACTGCATACTGTACAGTCTGTGGTTTTTCTGGAAACTGCTGAGATACGTTGTTTGTTTGTGCATATGTGCTGATGACTTGTATCCGCGTGTCTCTGCCACCCTGCAGATGGGTGAAACAGGAGAATGAAATCAGTAAAAACGCCCATCTCGGGGATTCAGGACCAAAACTGGACTTGGGCTTTAAAGAGGGGCAGACCATCACCCTCAACATAGGGGTAAGAATGTCAACATATTCATCGTTTATTATATATTTTCAAAATGAAATGATGTTGGCAGGTGTAGAAAGTAATGGTCATTATTTAAATTCAGTTATTTTTTATTAAGCAGTCCATGACAATAAAACAGTTAAAGTATTTAAGTTGCATGTAATACAAAGAAACTGATGGTTGAAAGCGTTAACATGCCTATAAATCATTTTCTTTCTCTGTCTCTAGCAAGGTAGAAAGAAGGATAAGCCCCGTCCCCAAAGCTCTGGTGGGTTTGGACTCCTCCCACCACCACCTGGAGGCAAGATAGCCCCGCCTCCTCTATCAGGCTCATCCAATCACAACATCGTGCCCCAGACGGGAGACATGGCAACAGGTAGATGGCACTTTTAATCAAACTAGAGCTTCACATAAATGTTATCACTATAATATCTGTGACAATTACCAAAATGCTTATTTAATTAGGGCATATAGAGCAACTTCTTCAGTGTGTTGAAAATGTAGTTATTCTTTTAATTAAGTATCTTTGTGTGGCTATAACCCTACAGGAGTGACCTCATTTCTTAATCACTCTGTTAATGAGTCACACTTTTAGAGCTTCAGGATGCGGAAATATAAAGAGAAATGTGTGTCAAGTGTGTTTGCTGCCTTTAAAAAGCTCTGTGTGTCTCTGTGTCTCCACCAGGCTGCTTATTGGAGCTGGACAGCAGTAACTCTAACACAGTGGTCCAGTCAAATGCTAGTTCAGATCTCTGGGGAGATTTCTCTGCTCCTGCAAGGTAAAAAAACCTCCTGTAATATTCACTATGTGTGCCAAAAGTACGAGGGCATAAGATTTCAACCATATATGACTCATGGAAATCTTGTTCCTTTCAGCCACAAAGGCGTGAGTGGTGTTTGGTGGTAAGGCCTGTTTCAGTATCAGTATAGTCTCTTAATATCACAGCCTACGTAATTACACATTCATCACAGTGATGGTAAATACCACTTTACAATATGTTTACAATACATTTTATTAATAATTGGTTTAAAATATTCTTACTCCATCACATTTGAACTCATTTAATTTGATTACATGAGACGACACTCGAGTTGACAAGCTCAAACAGGCGAAACTAAATTGTCTAGCAAATGTAAGCATTGAGCTGCCCCTAAACTATGATTTAAATACTTACACAAATATGTTAATGTTAACAGATGCAAATAAATACCCGCCTAAATTCATTTAGCACAATACAAAGCACTTTATAAGTCACGTGGATTTGTACTTTAGAATATAGCAGGTCTCTGTACAGGCCAGACAAGTTCTTCCATAGCTTCCATTTTAATTGAGCTTTGTTGTTTACGTTTGTGGCGCCCTCTTGTATACGGGTGTCATGTTCTTGCAAGAATGTATGTATCTTATATACAATGTCACGCCACTATTGCCCTCATACTACAGTATATTTTTCTAGTAATACCCCTGATAAGTTATATGCCATTATCAGAAAAAAACTATCATCAGTTTATGTGTTCCCAGCTCTGTTCCACCTTCATCGCGACCAGAGAACGTCGGAAACTGGATCAAGTTTTGACTCGTCACGTCGGTTGTGATTTCCATCCCATCTGTGTCTGTCGCTTCGTGTGCATCACACTGAGAGTAACTCCCCACACTGATCCCAAAGCAGAGACGAAAAACTCCACAGAGCTGTAGAAACAACGCCATTTCGTTCAGAAAGAATTCTTCAAATATTCTTCACAGGAAATGAAGCATTAACATGTTTAATGCCATTACATAATGAACCATTTTCCCCAAAAATATTTAAGGGCTATGTGTGACGTCCTGAGTAGCTGGTGTTCCTCTTTTTTGTGTCTGCATCGACTCTCTGAGCAGGGCTTTGTCTTGAATCTGGAATGTTTTGTAACTGCAAAGGCTTCCTCTGAAGAGAATGAACCAGGTCTTTCTGAAACCGGCTGTGAATAATGTACAAAAAGCTGCAAATCTCAGTTTAAGTGAAGGCAGAAGAGTAAAGACACTGTAAGACAGTGTTTTTACTCTTTTGAAATTGGCCCTTAGATCTTTGTTTATAAGTATTATCATTTCCAAATGAAATTAAGATTTCATAAAGTCTATAGAAAGAACAGTTAAGGCCCATTTCTTTTTCCAAGTTTGCAATAGTTGTTCATTAGGACTTTTGGAACAGGGAATACAGTTAGTAATACCTATTCCGATCCTCACACTGAATTGTGATTCAATATGGCCATGATAACATCTCAGAACATCTGTGTTTCAATGAACTATTCTAGGTCTAATTTGTGGTTTCTTTACATAATCCTAATGCTTGTTGATTTAGGGTACAACTTAAACATGGTTATATTAGCTTTGTGTCATCGAAAAATGAAAATTTCCAATAAATGCAGACGCACCATCTGCTTTATTATGCCTTCTGCCAGTATTTATTACCACAGGATCTAGGAAATATCTCTATCTACTGTGTCAGTAAAATGTCTGCGCCTGCTGAAAGTTGGATAACATACTAATATAAGACATCTTCATAGAAAATACACCGGGTACATTCTGCTGTTTATGTTTACAATGTAAAATCCTTTGTGCTTACTACTGGTTGGCTTATTTTGTTGCAACACTTGTACATCAGTAGCCAAATCCAGACATATACTTATTACTGTGTTTTTGCTTAGTTTTAAAAAAGTATTAAATAAGCTAAGAATGGAACATGCTTTGCAGAATTTAGCGATTTGGTGGCAAGAAATGAAAATTACTAAAATATTTAGAGGCCTTCTTAACCACAATGAATGCGTCCGTTTACAAAATCCACTTGAATTGAATAAATGAAGCAGAGCAGGAAACTAGGACTAATTATCAGAAAGTCCTATTTAGACTTAAAGATTCCCTGAAGCCAAGACCCATTATGGGATGTTTGGCGAGTAAATCTCAGCTTCACAATCAGGCATTACATTTTTGCATTTCTCCTACATCTCCCCTTTTTTAACAACCATCACTCTTCAAAGAGAAAACCGGCTAAGGGCAGGTTTAAGATTGTACCAGTGATGGTGGAAAGGAAGTGTGTTTTCAATCTGCTAAGTCATGTTTATCAAATGACCATGAGGCTTTTTCTAAAATAGAACATGTTAAGAGAATTTTGGTAGTTGCTGCTGCTGAAACAGCCTTTTTCATGACCTTCAGTACCAAATACTGAATGTTTCATGCAAGTAAGAATACATCTTGAAAGTAAATACAGTTCCAGTTGCAGAAGCAGCTCAAAATGAGGTTTAGTCTTAGACAATGGGAGGAAAATATTTGGAACTTTATGAATTAGTTTGACATTTCTCAATACAATTTTTGCTATTATTTCTTAGAGTTAGATGAGATGACTGATATCCTTCTTGTGCATTTCATATACGGCTTGAGCAAGTGGTTAGATTAATTTAGCTGAAAGACAGCAAACCTGTTTATTTCCTAAAATGTGAAACTTCTCCTTTACTTTATTTTGATACAGAGCAATTTTACCTAAAGGGAATGGATCTACATGATTCCGTTATTCCCATATGGCTTATATGAAAAATAAAATATGCGATGTAGAGATTTTAACAAATCACAACGCGATTGTCTTTTTTCATGTGAAGAATGTCTAAATTACAGCAAATGATATGTAGTGTTTGTAAATCAAAACAGTGTTTACAGGACTTTGACACAAGAATTGTTGTTAGCATTTCTCAACTGTTAATTCATTTTGTTTGCAATGATTTTGAAGGTTCGTTGTGATCAAATCCTATGGACTGTGTTTAATTAGCATTCAGATATAGAGCTGACTGACATGATATGTTGACATGTTTGTTGTGTTTACATTGCTCGTATTGCTGGCTGATATTAAAAAAAGAAGTCTCCCATCTCTCACTGATACCACTCTGGCTGTAAAATCACTGGACTTTGATTTATGACCAACTTAACGAG
This sequence comes from Eleginops maclovinus, assembly GCF_036324505.1. NCBI lineage: Eukaryota > Metazoa > Chordata > Actinopteri > Perciformes > Eleginopidae > Eleginops > Eleginops maclovinus. The sequence continues at coordinate 7,169,285 of NC_086361.1, read as the reverse complement.
AAAGGGGCAATAAATCCTTCCAAAGGATGTCTGATGTCTTGTTTTTAATACCTGTATAGCCACAGAGCTGCATAATGGACCAGAATGCAGGTGTTGATTTTCCTGATGAACAGAATGTATCTGGCAAAGAAAGGCTATTTTATTAGGCTTAACTTAGCGTGAGAGAACATTTTTTTCAGAACACAAAGCACCGACCTTCATGCATTTTTAAGGAGAGTGCAAAAAGACCAACTAGTTTCCTGTTATCAAAAGCCTTTTAACCCTATCACCTGCTGTCTCGAGCCAATCACTGAAGATCTTTGACATTTTGGCCATTTTGACCCAGGTGACATCTATCTCCCCTTGTTTGTTGCTAACTGGTAGTGGATATATCAACCGAATCCACCCTTTCAAGAGGCAAAATCAAAGCATACATATTGCTAAAAAAGTTGTTAAAAGATACACATTCCCTTCCTTGGAACTGACTTTTATGAGAGCATGAAAAATGCCATCAAACATTTTTTACTCAGCATACAAGCCAACATACATAATGAAAATATACATTGTTATATTAAAATGATATGTAAATGATATATTGGGACTGGGTACAAAACGCTCCATCCATGACATTACTTGTTTTCCCCTTTTTTTATTTAGCATTGGTAACAATCCTGAGGGTGGTGCTCTAGGCCCAAGCCTCCAAAATAAGCTTTGGCAATCATTCATAGCTACTGAACTGAAGATTCACTGGTCATAATGAGGGGAGAGGATGATGAATTTAGACACAGTTGGTGTGACAAAAAGGCAGTGTTATTATAACCAATAGCAGTGATGTTTGAAACTATGAAAATGAAATACAATTTGTAATAAACTAGTTTTCTTTGAACCTATTTTATTTGAATAATCATGGCAAGTGGTTAAACTACTTCTTTTTTTTTTTTGGGCAGTATTTTCATTTCATGTAACTTTGAAATTCTCTATATTTCCGGGGGAAATTTGTATTACACTTTTCTCCACATACGTATAATCGCCACCTTTTAAATCCTGGTGTCAGTGTGTAATATAAATTGTATTAGTTGATATTATTATTTGAACTTTATAAAGTCGTTTAAAATAACTCTTAACATTAGGTCTTCCAAATGTGGTTGAAATTTGCTCTCTTACTTTTCCCACCTTTGAACTTGTTGATAATACTTTTGTACTTGTCTTTTGCTTGTAGGACTTTAACTGTGCTGGAGTATTTGATTTTCACATTGATTTATTGCCAATTTTACACACACAAAAAAAATACTGAAATACTATACTTTTCTGTGGAAGGGTGTTGTAAGAAAGAGGGAAAGTCATATTAGAAGAGTAATATTGCTTCAGGACATGACCTCATTGAGCAGTAGCTTTTAGCACTGCTGACAGACAGAAACAGAGACGGACAGACAGCTGGACGAACAGCCCGAGGCGACGAGAGGAAACCTCTGTGCTGAGCTTCCTCAGAGAACCCATCCATCTTCCTCTCGTTGTATGTCCCTTCTCTGAAGTCTTACATTTGAGTGTGTGAGCAGTGGTGAAAGTTATTTCAAGTATATTGACTGAGGAACAATTTTGAGGTATTTTTCTCTTCATTTGAGTGTTAAAATGTTCTGAATTGATATCAAAACCTAACTATAACCCTAGCCCACTATATTTTTTTCTTAATCCATAGAGTATAGAATATAATATAATGGTTAAAAATGATGTCCTCCTGCTGCTTTGTTAGAGGATATGTAATAATATTCAAATATTATCTTATAAATGATACAAATAAATCTCTACTCCAAAATACTACCACTTAAACATTTAAAGTATAGTATATAAAGCTGTTTATACTTTTTATTATTAAAAACTAATTTTCACTGAGTGTTTTTACAGGCATTGCTACTTTTACTTAAGTAAAAGATGTGAGTACTTCGAACTGTGCCTTCTTCTCTGTAAACCACACCCAGCAACAGATCACGCCAAAACACCACAACGTGTCATTTTGATGGATTCATTTGGTTTCTTGTAGCATAGTAATAGATTGTGTTTCCCTTTCCAGAGCACGTTCCCATCCATCACTATCAGTGTGTTGGACTCAGGTAGCAAGGCAGACAGACAGCAAGATGGCCGACACAGTACTAGATTATTTAGCTCACTAACTCGAATTATAGCATCACTTTCAAAGCTACGTACATCAGCACTTCACAAAACAAACAGACATCTTCATTTATCTTGGCTAAAGCTTGTGATAAGAAGAATTTAGAGCAGGTGCCCGGAGATAGTATCGCAGTTGGAAAACAACATTCCCATTACATATTCCAGAGATCCATTTTCCTCTTTCAGATCCAAAAAATGCTGCTCCTCTGCTAGGCGCCGGCAGAACCCCAAGTTCCTTTCAAGAATGGTGCTAAATGATGTGGTAGTACTAGCAGTTGCAGGACTCTCAGGAGAGTGGGTAAGTAATAAGTTGGTAGGTTCTCTTAGGTCCAGATTGAAATCTTTATATTTCTCAGGTTGCTATGAAAATTGGTACAGGCGTTCTTGGTCGCTAAAGGAAAAACCCCTAAACAAAGACATTGAATACGGTCAGGACATAGGTCATTTGGTTCAAAATGTGAAGACCGACAGTTGAGTTGTAAGGCCAAATAACACAAGGAGACATTTGGACCATGCAGGGGGTCTTGGGTTCAGTTCTCGGCTGGTTGGACCGTCTCTCCACACTATCACAGTAAAAAGAAGGCCTGTGTTGGCTATGGTAATGAAACCAAATGATTGCTACAACAAAGTTCAATGCTTTTCTGAAGGTTCAAACTCAAAGGCAAGATGAAAACCTGGTCTCATTTAGAGCGTAAAGACTCACTGATTTAATTTAATCATTACTGAGAGCCTTCTAACTCTCCTACCTCTGGAAAATGTGGACAATGAGTGTGTGATGTGGTTGTAAATATGGAGTATTGGAGACATACAGAAATAGTTGGATGCAGCTTTCCTATAGAAATATAAATACAGTATACATATACCTGGCAGAAGGGCCTCTGAAAAATATAATATTGATATTAACGCGAAACTATTATGATTTTTTCTCTGTATCCACTAATCATACAATGTGACACACTCTAAACTGCAAACTAAATGCAATAACTTGTATTTCTCATGGTTCCTGCAGCAGGTAAAGGCATCACAGTAGTTAGTAATAAAAACGTCTACTCTGCAGGTATGGGATAACATTATGCACGCTTTTAAACGTGTCGATTCTACTCTGGACAAATATAACTCTATCACCATATCTCTTATGTGGCATTTCGTAATGTCTGCATTTATTTATTTATTACCGCGTTAAATTTATGTATTTATAATCTACCCTCTTGTCAGCCTCTATAAATTCTTTTCTCACTTTCTCACTGACTCTCTGGCAAGATAAACACACACACAGTTACACTTGCTGTTACACAACCCTGGTACTTAATACAGGCATAGCGTTAATGCAACATATCAGGTGAAATGTCAGGACTGGAATTGTTCACAGGCCAGCAATTCATCCCCCCACAACCGGGGCCCCTTGAACCTGCTCCTTAACTGTGATACGATAATCAAACTGTCTCACTTTAACAAGCTTGCTAATTCATGAGTATGAGCTCAGGGTTGGTTTGTGAGAAAACTTGGAGTCGTTCCTCCTTACAGATGATCTCTTTATCTCAATTCCACTTTAATATGATCCACAAGAGATCTGTCTTTTGGCACTGAATGCTGGAGTGATTCAAGAGCCGCTAGGATCAAGGGAGGGTAAGGGAAAGGACAAGGGTTAGAGTAGCTTCAACTTTTCCAGGGAAATCTGAACCAACACCTTGACAGGATGATTAAGATGGAAAAGTATGTCCGTGTTTGTGTGTGTAAGGAGGGTCCATGGGCAGAGGGTCAGTGTGTGGGAATATGTGAATGTCTGATCACTTCTGAATCCAATCTAATCTAAATCCTCCATTAAGAAACAGAGCAAAGAGGTATTACTGGGAATCAACAAAGTTGCATACACAAGCTAGCATGCTGTTACAATTATGCATACAAGAACGTATCAAACATTGGCCTAAAGGGTGCAGAAATGTAAAGAACATGAACTTTTAAACAATGAAATACCTATTCTTTATTTATTACAAAAATCCATGGACTCCATGGTCTGCAGATTTGATCTAAATACTGTGAATAGAATTATTACATATGCCTTTATTATGATCTAGGTTGAAATGTTGCATAATTAATCCATTGAAAATGCCCTGATATAGCAGGGACCAACAAACAACATAAGGTTGTTCCTCAAGACAGCTGATCATGTCTACATTTTAGCCAAAATAAATAGAATCAAGGCAAATATAACGGGGCATTACTTTCATATCAACGGATCTGATGATCTATTCTTCATAATGAATTACCTGCATTGTATATAAAGTACTTCCCAAATTGAAATGTTTATCCAGTGCCGCTGTCTGTTTGTTTTTCGTTATAAAGTACTGTTTCCAGATCTGTGTCAGACGTCAATGTGGTTCACTGTGTGTTAAAATCACTGCAGTAGGGATTCGTCTGATTGTATTTGCATGTGAAACAGTGTGTCCCGTGTGTGACTTGGCTACTCTGCAAGGCTAAGGGGTTTGAGCCGAGAGCTGAGTGTTGAAAGGTTATAGTGTCAAATTTACGACAGCGGATCTATTTTTGAAAACATCTGGGGAAGCTCTCCAGATGGTCTTCACTGTGTGTGGAGGCTTGTTCGTGTGTGCATGTGAGCTATTTGCATTGGTGTATAATCTTACCAGTATAATATTGAGATATGACCATACCACTTTGCCGTCATGGTTTATAAGGTCAACATACATATTTAAAAAACGATTGTGTTGCATAACAGATGCAGAGGGGAGTCTTGATTAGGAATAATTAAATCATGGGTTGATTTATTTTGTCATCAAACTCTTCACTAGTTTTCAATAGAGACTTTGGCAATATTGCATTAACATTTTATTTTATAGACTTTATATTTCTGTTACATAGTGCTCGAACATATTTAAACATTGAATGAATCACACACTTGAATTGTTATAAGTGTAGCATACAAAGTAGAAGAATAAGTGATTTTTAGTTATGTTCAAAGTGCTACAGCTAACATACAAGAACGTGAGTAAGCTAAAAGCTGCTAAGCATCCACCGTGTTTACAGTACGTCTGAACAGTACACAGGCAACTGAAATATATACATGCATCACATACGTATCTTCTTTCATAAAGTGCCATTATAGAAGTTAATATTTACTTTTATTTGTGCCCTTTAGAAAACGTTTTAAAGCTTTGAAGCTCGATCAAAGTCTTTTTGGTTTCTGCACAACACCTCTCATTCTGCTGCTGACGTGTTTACGGCTATATACATTTCATAGCCTACTATCATGAACACGCTAAAAAGTTTAAATGTATATATAGATGTGGTGTGCTTAAGATGGTGTCTTTTACGAGGACCTAATGTCATTACAGCATAACAGAACAAGTCAACAGTAATAATTCCCAGACTGTATTTGCCGCTGTTCCTCATTTTACTCTGACATTAATAATAAAGGTTTTTAGGCTAAAGAAACGGTTCTAATTCTAAGTGCCATCACAAGTTGCTCTCAAAACTTCAGAGAGTTTAGAATGATTATGTTTTTTGTGTTATCAAAAGTTTAAATTAAAAATAATTTACAGTCACAAAAAACAATGGAAAGCAGCAATGATCAGTGTTTTGAGAAACAGTGTTTGTAAGTTATTGCACAATAGCCTATGACACAATATAAAATAGAATTGCTATGCTTAATAATACCCTTCAGGTTGGATAAATTAAGCTTTAACGTCACGTATCCTGCATACACCATATGTTATTTAAAAGGATTTTACTTCATTATTTACCAGCATTCTCATTATTATGACTCCTTATCTCTCTTCTTTCCCCTCCATCTCTTTCATGTTCCTGATTGGTCCTTTCCCTGGGCTCTTCTTCCTCTCCTCCTCCAGCCTCACCCTTTCCTTCTCCATCACCCAGTCCCCACCAAGATAATTCATCGCAATCTCAGGCTGACCTCGAAACCCTGGCCTGGGGTCTAGAAACGACTGGAAGAAGCAGCAGGCCAGCGGGGTGAAACATGCAAACTGGGCCGCAACTGGAGGTCGGTCTTTCTTTTCAAGTTCTGCCCCGTATAAATCAATGACTTCCTGTGCACTCTCCCCTTGTGGCTCTGCCCATACGTCCAGTAAATCATTGGGTCCCTCTAATCTGTCAAACCATTCCCTAAACTTCAGATATGAGCCGCAATCGCTGGCTGTTTCAGCCCAGGGATGACTGCCGGTGAGCATGGCGTAGGTCAGGATCCCCAGCGCCCAGCTGTCCATGCTGGGCTCCACCGAAACCCAAACTCTTTCATTCTTTTTCTTCTCTTCATCCTTCTTAACGGCATCACTCCCGTCACTAATGCTCCCCCAGCTATCCTCATTGCCACGAGCGATTTCAGCCTCAGGGGTGCAGTAAGGAGAGCTGTACCAGACCTCCGGGACCCTGGTGCCTGTGGCCTTCACCTGGTGGAGAATATTCATTCATTTGACCATACTACTATAGCCAATTGGTGACCACAGAGAGATATGTAAAAATACAGTAAATAAAATTTCATCAAAAAAAGGTTACAAGCTACCTGAAATTGATTAAAATTTAAACCTCAAAATGTTTTTGATATATATATATGTATGTTTCAAAAACAATAATAACATGGTTTGTCCAAGACTTTCAGGGAGACCCCCTTCAGGCTGCTCTGTCACTGAGTCATGGCGTTCTTTCACCTAAGCTTGGTCAGTGGGCGTTAACTTCTAAATACCAACGCAAAAGGCACCATTTAGCATCTTTAATAGACACACCAAGCTTTCCCTGTCAATAATGGAACGTTTCGTAATGCAGTAAGAGTAATGTATAAGTTCTATACCAACCATGCCAAAGTCTCCAAGTTTGACCCAGCGGCAGGCGGAGTCGCAGAGAAAGACGTTCTCTGGTTTGACATCCCGGTGAACAAAGCCAAGTGAGTGCAGGTGGGATAGAGCCCCACACAGCTGGGACACCACCCGCTGACAGCAGTCCTCCTCCATACCAACCTGGTGAGGAAAATGGGTTGGGGATGTTGGAAGGAGATGAATGTGTAATCTGATTCCACCCTTTCAACAAATACTAGAAAACTGAACAGGTCCAACCTAATACATACAATACTATTCATACACCACATGACAGCCCTGTTGAAATCAGCATATACCTCAGGCAAGATGACATCGTAGAGATCACCAAAAAGGCTTGCTTGCTGAGCAAAGACGTAGTGTGACGGTGTGGAGTAGGCGATTCCCAGCGCTCTGGTCAGGGATGGGTGAGTGCAGAACGACAGAGAGAGGTTGTACTCCCTCAGGAAAGAGAAAAGAGATGTGGACTCACGAGGGAAGAACTTCAGAGCCATCGGTGTACCTGGAAGACAAACAGGGAAGTAAATATTAAGTGAGTAAATAGTTTTGTTTTTTTTAGTTTCATGGCAAAAATGAACATTATATTCCACATTACCGTTCTGCTTGTGTACAGCTAGCATAACTTTGCCATACGAGCCTTCACCCAGGAGTTTTAGGACCTTAAAGTGCTCAGATGTGTCCATCGGTGTCAAAGACTGAACAGAGAGATGACACATCTCATCCAGAAGCTTTGTAGCAGCCTGGAAATGCACAGAACCAAAGACAACAATCAATGTGTTTGTTTGCAGCAGGGATGGGCTCAGAGTTAGTGTTAGGGTAGTTGACAGGCTATCTAACCTGAAAGGTCCGGAAGACATTCTGATCAGATGAGGTGTACTAATCACAACATTATTCCAATTGTAAAGAACTTTGACTGAAGTAAACTAGCTAAATTGATTGAATTATGCTCACCTCCCATATAAAGCTATATCCAGCAGACGGAAAAGGAAGTCTTTGTCAGAATATTTTCTGGCTACACCCCCTAAAAATGTGGCTGTGGCCTCCAAAGGATACTATCCTCAGATACTGATACATACCGGCATTGTGAAAGAAATAAAGGAGGGAGAAGGATGAGGTTGCGATAGATAGATGTGTCAAAAAACACTTTCTTTACTTAACATGCAACACTTCAAAGGTTGTTTTCCCTGGAAATTACACTGAAAAAACCTAGCATGAAAATGCAAGCGGAAAAGGATTTCCTGGTATGAAATCAAAATCCCTCAGTGACAATAGGCCTTTGACTTTTGACAATCCTCTTTAAAAGTTTTTTGAAATGTCACAAGTGCATAAATCAGCTAAATAACCTTGTTAAACCAGAAGTCTACACTTAACCTGAATAACCATAACATTAAATGCTTCTTTTCAGAGTGGAGTACCTTGCAGCTCTTTGGAATGTAACACGTAACCGGAGATGAGCTATGCGTATTAACATGTCTGTTAATAGCCTCATGAAATCCTGTCACACACAGACACACTGATCTTTGTTTTGTCTGGTTGTACGTCGATGTTTCCACCACAGCTGCCACACTTGGGTCCAGGCTTGGCTTTGGTGTCACCTCACATCCAGACATGGGGCAGCTCATTACAGCTCATTAAAGGACAGTTCAGAGCTGTGAATGTGCATGAATGAATTCCAGACTGAGGCATCCTTCACACTAAATAACAGACACAAACACTTGCAACATGTACTTGGACTCATTTTGTGATTAAATGTTTTCCAGCTTGTAATTTAAAACCTGCATATACAAGGGTTTAAGATGCAAGCCATTTCTGATAAGTTGGTCAAACTGAAATCAGCATCAACTGAAACAGCAGCCAGAGATGTATTTAACTAAGATCTTTAAAGAAGATAAACCCTTTTTTTTTTCTTTCAACTTGCTATGACCGTGCAGCATATACTATATTGTTATGTTAGGCGCATGTCTGATGCATGTGTGAATACACTTTGTGTGGGTGGTCTCACAGGAAACTGAACTGTGACCCTCGCTGTTTTGGCTGGGCTCTTATTACTGAGCTATTCAGGTATGTCTGAGAGAAATGTGTTGAACACTTGAGGTCAACATCAAACAAACTGGCCATTCTTTCTTGTTTTATCACTTTTTATAACTGTATCACTTTATTGTGAATTACAGTAGCGATTACAAACATTTGTTTGAATATTCGTCAATTGAAGCATCAATATGTATCTTATCATAGTTAATCTGTTGAACGGAAAGTACAGTTTCATGATTTGATACTTGTATGAAATAATTTAAAACAGTATAAGGATTACATTAAATCTTTAAACCACTGACATGTTGTGGATCAAATGTACATTCCCAATGGTGACACCCAAATTGGTTACAATATATTTCTCGTATAACAAAATGCTTTTATTTTGAGAAGTAGTTGAAAAAACTCTTAACCCTTAAAAAAAAAACTCCCCAAAGTGTGAAAACTTTTTTTTTTCTGTGAAGATAATAATGAAGCAGAAGCTTCCAGCCCATAAGTTGAATCATTTGCACCATTGTGCTGAAGCTGGGTATACAGAACACAGCCAGACATTGCAGAGGATTAGGGGGTTAGAGTGAAACCAGCAAGCATCCGACAGACTCAAGGCTGCTCGGGTTTGGACGAGTGTCAAAAGAGGTGACGCCTGTCTTCAAAAACTTCTTCGTCAGATGGCGCGTTACGTCAGAGATTCATTTCCTCTACCTAGAAATGGATCTCTGTGGATTAAGTGTGATGGGTGATAACATCATTGGCTTGAGGTCTAGTGAGTAGTAGTAGTAGTAGTAGTAGTAACAAACATTTTGTAATAGTGACTGAAAAAATAGTTGAGCTTCATAGGAACATGCTGCTTTCCTTTCACTCTTGGTGCATTTAGAACAATTATTTTACAATACTTGTTCAATCATCATGTAGGTAGATTATGTAAATGAAAAAATATATATAACCAAATATTTAAGTTTTTTACGAGCTAAAAATAAACGACAATCCGTGTATGAATGTTCATGTGGTATATTTTGTGTTATTGATTTAGGATCTCATAACACAAAAAACATCCTTGATAAATATTATTCCACGAGTTTACTTTGTTCCTGTCTAATTTCAATTTAGCTCACACTATATTGAAGCAACTTGCAAAAGGAAGCCTACAATCATATTCCAGTTTTTAGGTGAAGCAAAGCAGTGCAAATTTTGTCAAATTCTACAAGATTGAACTTGTATCAAATTGACATTGTGGGGCAGATACACATTTAATGATAGAATGTATTGTTGTAATAAAATAAAATATTGAGTCCTATAACTACAGACATTGATGATGATTATTTAAAAACGTTCCTAATTTATAAATACATTTACAATCCATTCCACATAAATCAAATTATAATCAAATATGATCAAAGTATGCTCCACATATAAAAGACATCCTACACCTGATGATTAATCATGATTTAAATTAATATACATTTATTTATCTCTAATGTAATTCTAGTGGTGTATCATCATGCAGATAGCTCTGCTTGTATTTGTCTAGCTTATGACAGATCAGTCTCTAATATTTCTGCTTTGCAAACAATAACGTAAGTTTAGTTTACCTTTAACATGGGGGTGCAAAGCTTTGAGCACCACAAATAAAATTCCATTCACCTCACATCCACCAAAGTGTTCAAACATGGAAGAAGACTGATGTTCCAGAGCAGTGAGCAAACCGATTCAGTTTTTACTTACTGTCATTTTGCAGCCGTGGTTCAGTTCAGCACCGGTGACCTTCAGTTAGATTTCTGTACAGCATAAATAATCTTCATTTAGCAGGTGCACCTGTCAAATGTCCCATGGGTCCTCATCTGTTCGCTGTTCTTTCCACCTTAAGTATAAAACGGTAGGAGTCTTAGTGTGCAGAAGAAAAATTTGGTTGTCTGTGGAAGAACTGTGCACACTGTCCGGCAAGCTTGCCAATGGCTTTGCTGTCTGCTGCAGCTGCAACTTTTATCCCAAAGTGATCTGTCCTCACCTCCACTCCTCCCTCCTGTCCTCCCTCTGGGTCCTGGAGAGTGTCCTGCATGTGTTTCAGTGTGTGTGTGTGTGTGTGTGTGTGTGTGTGTGTGTGTGTGTGTGTGTGTGTGTGTGTGTGTGTGTGTGTGTGTGTGTGTGTGTGTGTGTGTGTGTGTGTGTGTGTGTGTGTGTGTGTGTGTGAATGTGTGAGTGTGTGTGTGAGTTGTTCTACTTTCCATCCCTCATTTGAGCATTAACTTCTTTCTTTACCTCACCCTGTGTGTGCTCTGTTGAGGGGAGTAACTCTTGACTGGGAGTGTGCTTGAGCACAAAATTGTGTGTTTGTGTGTGTGTTTTTGAAATATACAGTATGCAACCCAATCCAAACTTTAATAGTATACAAATCCTTAAACACCATTTCATCTCACATTAGACCTACTCCTAACTCTAACCATGAAGACCCTCTTATACAGTATGTAAAAAAACAAAGAAGTGCAATATACTGTATATCGGAAGAGACCTTTTCCTTTTTGAGATTTCTTTTCTGATGCTTTTATCACACGGACATCATTTGTCTATGAATCACGGTTAAAAATGTAACTGTTTTTGAATGTAACAACACCATGGTTGAGGTTTGGTTGGTTAAGGCACAAAAACAACTTAAGGTTTAGAGCAACTTTGTGGTTAGGGTAAAAATGACTAACCTACTCTGTTACGATTAGGAGAGCGTTGTCAACGTGGTTTTATTGCCTATAACACATCATAGATTTACTTTCGATGGCACAAATTCTAGTGAAACCCCCCCACCCCCCCAACCACCACTAGAAGAGTCTGTGGAGAGTGCAGACTGCCTTGGCCATTGCCCTACCTCACCAACAAAACAAAACAAAAGAATAATACATGCGCTTGAAAAATGTAATTGGTTCTCCAAAAATAAATGGACCCGACTTTCTATAAAATCAAGTGTTTTTTTCTTTAGTTCTCATCACATTAACAAATATATCAAACCTTACACTTAGCTTCACTGGCATAGGTAATTATACAAAAATCTCTGTGAAAAATACATTGTTATTTAGAGGAACTCTGATCAGAACAGCTAAATCATTTCACCCTGTGTCTGTCTTCACACTCTTTGGTGTAGAATATCTCCTACTTAGCTGTGGTTTGACAACAAGCTGCAGGAAACACTGTCCTCAGGCAGTAGATCGAAGTACAATTCAAAGTGTTTGCCTGGGAAAATATGTTGAGACGGGCATCCAGACAATATTTAGCAGTTGATCGGACAATCAACACATCTCTGTATTGCCTCTCTGCATACAAAGCTTGTTTTCCCTCTCTATTTACAGTAAAAGAATGTTCCCCTACTCAGACCCCATGTGGTTTGCAGATGAAACTCTCAGCTGCTACCAGTAACCGCAGTCCGTGCAACTGCAGGATCACTCAGACTTTCCCGGGAGGCCAGCGTTGGTTACAGCGAAAGTCCGTCTGTGTGTGAGATCATCTGTCTGCCACATGTCAACACGCTGACATTATGCAAGTCACTTTGTGTAACTCCATGTGGCTCACACACGGCACAGCTGAACGGCAGTGTTCGGCCTTGTGTGGAGGCTTTTAACCTCAGTGATTTACGAGTGTTTGCACTGCAGCTGCAGATGTGGAGCATTAGTAATAATGTAACGTTTGTGTTTGAGAGGCAGCTGCTCAGGCTGAAAGTGTCAGTAAAGCTTTGTTTTATGGGATTGTTATTGCCCTATAATCACATGAAAGCAGAGACCCGTCATTATGTTCCCATACAACTTTTTGCATTCTCCATTAGGCCTACATTCTGAGGGAAGCGTTTTTTCTTTCTCAACACTTGGGTTACAGCTTTAAACAAGTAGTCACTGCTTTAAACTGAAACCAAACAAAAGAAGAACTTCACAGCAGCAATGACAAGGCAGTTTTGTTGTATGGGAACACAGTTTGTATGAGATCATGCTAAAATGTAGATAAAGACGCAGTTATCTAGATCTAGGTTTAAAGCTGATTTTTTAATTCCAGATGGCTTTAAAATAAAGTACTGCTAAGTAAAAAATAAATAATTAATTTATTGTTGGATAAGATTTTGTATATGTTGGACTTGACTATGCATCAGATATTTTCTTTTTTTTCGAAGTAAAAGTATTAAATATCTGGACTTGGGATCTTTTTGTTTCTGTTTGACTTGCATTATATGACACGTCAGCTGTTAGGGCATGGTAATGTTTTCACTGGAAAGTGTGCGGGCCATTCGATTCGCAAGGCAGTGACTGCTCTCATCTATAGTGGGTGTTTGTCTCGCTTGATTTCCCCTCCTTGGTTGTCCCTCCCCTTGACCTGATTAACTGCCCCGCCCTTATTGTTTACACCTGTGTTCACCTTGTGTATTTAAGCTGTGTTTGTCTCTGTGTCCAGTGCCAGATCGTTTTGAGTTGCCACCACGCTAGGGTGCGTATGCTTAGAATTTTGTGACTATGGAATATTACCTCTAGTAAAAAACCTTTTTTTGGAAACTCCTTTTGTGTCGAGTCGCGCATTTGGGTTTTATCATTTTATTGTGCCCCAGATGTAACAGTGTTAGGCCTAATGTTTACAAGCTGTTGAAATGCAAAACAAATTCATAACAACACAAACTGAGAAAACACAACAAGAAATACATTTTAAAAAGTGTATTTATTTTGGGGGGACACGATAGACATCAAAAAAACCTCTGACTAACATCTCCCTCTGCATGCTGTTTTGTATCAAAGGTCAGTGGGGCTTCACTTTACGACCATTATCTCTCCCTAATCTAACCCAAAGACTTATAACTGTCTAAATGTTAAACATCATTGTGGCTTATTTCTTGGTAATGGTTGCTTGCACCAAATGCTATTTTGTGGCTTTCTTCACAGAAGGCATTTTGTTACAGCACAGAAAAAGAACAGGTAAAAATAATTTAGTCTGAATTTGTGTTCCTGCATGCTGGCTAACAGTCAATCTCTCATGGCTTAATGGGACTCCTGTAGAACAGGTTAGGTTTCTTTAACAGAAACAAATCCTGTTTCTCCCTTCAGGTTAGGAAACACTTGATCTCTGCAACATTTTTACCGGTATTGGACTATGGCAGGGGTGTCCAAACTATGGCCTGGGGGCCAAATGCGGCCCGTGGCCCACTTTTAATTGGCCCGAGAAAATGATAATGCTGAAGTGGTCTCTTCCTTTTTACATATACCTTGTATATGTGTAAAAAACACAATGTAAATGGCCTATGCTCCTATGATTTTATACAGATGTTAGAAAAAGCTTAGAAAAAAGCTTTTAAATGTTCTGCCCTCCTGCCTGGAAAAATGTACAGAAGGAGTTGAAACAATCAGATGTAATCACTATGTGGGAGTTTTAAAGGACAAAGAACTAAATACTCTTGGTCATTCTGTTTGCTCTCATATCCCCAAACGGAAGTTGTCTTAAAATTGTGCCAGTTAAATGCTTTTAACAGTTTCAAGCTCAAAACTATTCAGGTTTTGGATAAAGTCCTTGAGGAAGTGAGTGTATAGAGTGATGAATAAACGAAGTACAGAAAATTACCATGGAGTAGTCAGATCGCTGTTTCAAGTGTAAAACTTTATTGAAGACTAAACTTACAAAAAGAAAACATACAAAATGTATAAATAATAATGTCATACGATTAATTAGTCTGACAATACTTTATTAATAATATTATTAAATAATACATAATAGATAACCAATAGACAAAAGTCAGATGCCTGCATCTTACGATGTCATTTAATATAAAAAGCTTATAAATAGCAGACTAAATAGATTAAAAAACAACAGTATAAAAATATTAATTTTTTCACAATTTTTCTCTGCATTCATTTCATTGAGTAGACCAACATTTAGCAGGCACTGTGAATGTAAACAGTCTCAAAGGGCCACAGGAGTGCCCTGCACAGTGCTTTAGTAGGGCACATTTTAAACAGAAACATGTACAACGAAACATACTCATACTTTCTTAAAAACATACATTCTGTTTTACAGCTGAATTGCAGAACTCAACATGTAGCTACATTGGCATCAAAACAGTTTTAACCCTGCGACTATATGACTCCTGGAAAACTTAGATTTTGGACTAATTACAATTTTGACGAAGTGGTGGAGTAAAAGATCATTAAAGCGAAACAAATCCCCTTGAGAGGTAAGTGAATTCTAAATGTCATGGCATGGATATCTTTAAAAACCGCATGTGTAAACCTAATGGTGGGATTTTAGTTTGATGGAAAGGTCTCAGTCAATGAATTGCCATCATCACTAAAGCCAATAGGATTTATCTTGTGAATGTATGTATCACATTTGTGCCAAACCATCCTGTGGACATGGAAATATTTCACTGGATAGGTGGAATTTGATTCTACCGGAAAGTCAGAGGATCAAAAAAGTAATTTCAATGCATCCTCTAGGCACCATAACCATCTCTTGTAAATGCTAATTCAATACATTCAATAGTTGTTGAGATTTATAATTCTGGACCAAAGTTGGAAACCAACTGACTTGGCATTTTCATGTCTAAAATTCCTCACTGGATAAAAATCCTAGTAGTTAACAATGTTTGCATTTGCTTATGTGCTGAGGCTTAATGTCGAGAGCAACTGGATAGCCTCTGGAGAGTCAACAAAACCCTTTTTGACCAGTTGCAAAACATTTTTAGCCGTTTAGAGATCTCAACAGAGAACTGAAGCTCATCGAAGGGCGTGGAGACCTCAGGGAGGGAGGGAGACTCCAAAGGATGAACCTCTTCACTTAGCTAAAGACACACAAAAAAAGGATCAACGTTTAGAGGGTATGGCTGTGGCTTTGAAGTCAAACAACATACGATTAATTAGCCTTTAGGTATACACTTTGTACATCTTCATGGGAAATTCACCTTTTGACAACAAGAAGTAGCACCCCAGAGATCTGTTAAGATCATGTTTAAGTGAAACCCCCTTTTTTTTATGTTTGGGGTAAAAATAATCCCTGTATATGAATCAAAGCATGCTGCTCTTCTCACCTGGTGAAGAGAAGCATTCAGGAAGGAGGACAGCATCAGGAGGTGACTGCTAGCCTTCTTTACTTGCTGGGAGGACACACTGATGTTTTCTTTGGCTGTTTTCAACCAATCAACATGCAGCCTGAAGGACTGAGTGTATATGAACAACTGGGAGAGTGACTCATTCACCTGTGAAGACATTAAATAAAGATAGAGAGCCATTATAGACCTGCAACAAACAATCTTTCTATTCTCAACTGAAATGATTTCCATGATTCTAGTCCTTTACCTTCAGTGAGTCAAAATGAGCTGCAGTGAGATTAATGTCAGGAAGACCCCCCAGTCTGTTTTCCGAAACCTCCAAATGTTTGAGTACTTCACCTGTCTGTTTTGAGCATGATGGGAAATGAAGGTGGCTTTAGAAAATGACAATTTTTAAGAAAGAGCTTGTATCTTGAGCAAATGGAGAAAAAGACTTGGATAAAAGGAAATCAATTTATATATAAATAGCTTTGTGAGCATATATAAGATCAATTTAAATATCAATTAATTAGCTGGTTGAGGGAGTATAGAGAAATCTTACCAAGTCATGGAACTCTCCGGATGATTTTGCCAAGGTTTCCACCTGATGGATCATTGATCTTAACATGCTACACAGAGGAGAGCGAGAGGTGGGATATGATGATGAATGGACAAACAGCTCAGCCAATAGCAGCAGGTGGAGAAGACAAGGGGTGAAGTCGATTACTGAAAAGACAAGATTATATACATTTTTAAAACTGCTAGTGACATGTTCCTGTTTTTGTATTTCTTATGATCGTAGTGTTTCTTTTCTGCAAAAGTAATGTTCGTCACGGTCGGATACTGACTGCAGTTGAGACTGTAGCATCTCGCAACCACAAAGCTGCATGAAAACACATTTTTATTACTAACCTAAATCTAGAAAACCATGCACATGTCAACACAAGATGATTCCAGATGTCAGAAACATTCCATTTGATCATCAGAAATGCGTTGCATTGGGTTGCCCAGACATTTATAAACCCTGATGCAGCAGTTCAGATTCAAAGCTCTGCGGATGTGAATAGAGGTTTATAGGTCAGAGGATGATTTACTGTTAGCAAATTCAGTGGTCGCATGTGTGTAAATGGGCGACTTGGAAACCGAGATTACTGCAGACTGATCATTTGTATTTCCGAGCAACAGTGTCATGTGGTGTTGAGAATAATTAGGTCAGCAAAAATGGCAGCATTCATTTGCTTTTCTAAAAGTTTGCATTGATCTACACATATGTTCACATTAATTCTACTAAAGAGGTCCAATATGGGTGGATGGGTATACTTTATTTCTGTGTTTTTTGCATCGTGATTACCCTAAGTCGCATAATCACTCGACTTGTACCTCTGTTTTGGTCTCCATGGACTCTTTTTTGAATTTTTTCTCTGTAAAAACATTCCTTCTGCTGCTATAAATGGTGAATGGAGCAGAGGTTGCAGGCCATAAAACCCAAACAAAGAGGTGCAGGAAACTTTACCGATGATTCTGCAGGGGTTAATGAGAGAGAGAAACACCTTTTACAATACAACGTCATTTGACCCACAGGTGTGCAGACTTTTTGCTGTCAATGCGGCTCTCATGAATGAATGGTCCTCTGTGTCTGAATATTTACCCTTGTGTTTTTTTACAAAGAAAGTGTCATCCAGCTGTCTTCGCTCTGTCTTTTCAACCAGAGCTCTTTGAATTAATCTTAGAACGAATAATTCCCATTAATCCTCTGTGGTTTGTTTATCTTGGTCTCTGAGGCTTTCTTCATCAGGGAAGATCAAGGAAATAACACATCGATCAGGACAACTCATGTCTGTAAATCTATCCACGGGTCTGTGCAACTTCAGAAAACCCATTAGCCAGAGCTACAAAGGAATGAACTGTCTGTTGTTGTTAGATCAGGGTGAAGGAATGAGAGGTATGTTGTGGGTTTCTCGCCCCCCCCCCCCCTCCCCCCTGCCTGCTCTGGGCCTCCTGTTAGAAAAGGAGAGGGAAGCAGGCGCAGAGGTCTGACTCAGATCAATCTGTGCGATGACATCACCGGGCTGACGCCTCCGGCTGCACTCTTTAGAGGGAAAACATCCACTTTGAAATGAGTGTCTGAAAAGGTGCACTTTAAACACTTTTACTGCCATTCAGCTGCTCACCGCAATAACTTTAAGGTCAAAGGTCAATATGAGGAGACTCCAGTCCACCTGTGTACCAAAGACATTGTTTCTGGTACAAAAGATGAAGTAAAGTCTTTACACTTTTCCATATTTAAATGTTTTATCCTTGTGTCTATATGGGGTTTTTTTGCAGCCAATGTTTTTACCCAGTTCACCCAATACATCACAATCGACACAAGATCCACTAGTGACATCTCGTTCCATTATATTGAACAGAAGGCTGGCATTTCTACAGCTGAGATCTTAAAAATGTACAAACACCAAACAACACAAAATACTAAATATTTCTGATAGACAATAGCAGTAACTCACTTCAGCGTCACACAGTGAGTCTGTTATCTTTCAGGAAAAAATTACAAGCGGATTAAAAATAATTTTCATTCGTTAAAAAACTAAAAGTATCTGCAATATGGGCAAATATACTTTCTAACTTAATGTGAGGGACATTCACAAAAACCAACACAGTCCAGTTTGTCTGATTTTGTTGTGGTCGGCTCAGGGGAGGTGTTGCAAGGAAACATCTAGAAGAAAGACTTCAAACTACTCCTGAATTCTGCCTGATAACAATAAAAACTGCACCAATAGGATGGTTACTGCCTCCAAAGAGGAGCAACACTGAAAACACATAATCCCGTTAGAGCCCTAAGTGACCACAAACAGATGTTCGCTCAAAGCTGAAGCCTTTAGAACTGGCCAATGAAACAGACTCAGCTTACAAAATACCCAAATAAAAATCTAGTTTTGCCCAATCTCTCTACAACCAATAACAAGTCATTGTAAGTCAGCACTTATTAAAATGTTGGAATAGCTTCATCACGCTATTGGAAAACTACTGAAAAAGACATCAGCAAAAATCCTGTGTCATACTAGAAAAACATCTCCCGGCAGTACAGTCATGCAGTTGGCAGAATAAAAAGCTGTGACAGCATTACAGGTCAGAGCAGAACTGCTTAAGAAGCAGAGTCATTGGCGCTCTTTAATGTATCTATCAGACCATTTTGTCAGCACACGCACACTCACACTAAACATCAACACACCAATGTAGTGTCTCACACACTTCTACAGTTTCTGACGTATTTCGTGTCAGTCAGATTTCCTCAGCTGAGCCAGAACTTCTGATGACCTCCTGAAGGGATGTGACAGCATCGGGCAGGAAATGCCACACACACTTAACTTCCTCTGATACCAACAGAAAACAAAACTATTTAAAGGACTTTCATAGAACTGGAAAACCACACAAGTAATGATTGACATTTGAATAAAACATCATTGTGGGGAGCCACATTTTTATGTGTTTCAGATGAAAAATAGGATTGATTTCAAAGCAGTTGAGATACATTTGAAGTTTCACTGATCAACAGTTGTATTGTATACTCACTATGGATTAAATAGCCAGGGTACTTGAGCAGTAGTAGTTTGTAAGCATGTAACTGCTGCCCCCATTATTCTTAGTTCTACCCGTGAAGTTTGAAAGGACTGAAGTTTTTTGTTTATTTTGCTTGTGATAGGAAAATCTCTATTACGGCAAAATAAAAAAGATTACAATCCAAAATCCAGGCAGAGGGCAGCAGGGTCTCTGCAGATACAGGAACTGATAATATATAAAAGCATTACTTTTGTATGAATCTGTACACTGTTAAAGCCCAATCATTAAACATTGCAACTTTACTCAGAAGAATAAAACCTAAAATGTAAGCTATTTTATTTTATTCTAGAGAGAAATAAATCCTCAGCTCTGTCGATTAAGAAAATTGCGTTAAAAACATCTGTCCTTTTCCAGAAAATTGTCATTAATAATAATAAAGACACTTATTCAAAATCTGTTTAATGGGCTAAACTATGCAACTGCTATGTGTAGTTTCTCATGTTGCAGTGTTTCATTCCCTCTTACATCATCAAGGCTGACACAGATAGTGGGATATCAACAAGGAAGTGGAGACGTTCTGAGTTGCATTACCACCGTCAGCCACTGGGGCAAATTGTCACCAAACACTGACTCATATCCTAAGAGCATCAGTCCTAATACAGTGAGTGTGCAAATTACAATACAATAAGTGCCCTCATGATGCACAATGATGACATCACCGTCTGTCTACCTGACATTTACACACACTGTGTTTACTGGCGAGTCAGCATGTTTTACTAATTAGTAAGTAATCAACCAGTTGTTTTACACTTGATGAGAGTGCTATGTAATGTAAGCATCATCATAACACCAGGGACTGTGGCTGGAGACCTTCATTACTCAGTTACCACAAGCTTCACTTTCATTTTCATGGTGTCAAGAGGGGGGAAATTATTTGACCAATCACCACGTGAGAGAATCGTGAAAGCTCTGATTGGTCGGCCAAATCAGAGTGAGTAGTTCAGACTCCATGAACCCCTAATCTGACGCAAATAAAGAAAGAATTGTGTAAAAGTTTAACACAATCATACATTTGTATAACAAAATATTGCAACAATTAAGCTCAAAAATCTCAAAAATCTGATTGTTGACAAGTTCAAACTACTCAAGGGAAAGTCCCAGCACACACACACCCCCACACATAAGACCAGCCAATTACAGCCCTACCTGACACCAAACATTTTGGGAAGTTGAAATAAAACTCAATCACATTTGAACACTTTAAATTGCAGCTTACGTTGTGTTTCACACTCACCTGTTTATTCCTTCACTCATTAATTGTTTACCTGCACACCTTACTCATGCTAACCCATAGTAAGGGTGAAGAGCCCCCCTCCTCAACACACACACACACACACACACACACACACACACACACACACACACACACACACACACACACACACACACACACACACACACACACACACACACACACACACACACACACACACACACACACACACACACACACACACACACACACACTTCTATACACTCACTCTTTTAAAGTATCATAAACAACTTACATTTCATCTTTTCTTCTCTTAGTAGTAAACAAACCTTCTGAGTCCAGTGTGTGCACTGTACTTGTGTGTGTTTGTGTATGTGTGGACTAAATGTAAAAGTTCCCTTTTATAGGATAGCAGCATGACACATCACCTGAGTCATCAGCCATCGTCGCCATTCAACGCCCACGCTGGACAAGCCCCCCCCCCCCCCCCCTTTCCCCTCCACTAACCCCCCTCATCTGAAAAAAAAGTTTCAAATTTCTTTGTTGAGGTGATAAATCATGAATAAAATGAAAAGGAAGAATACAAAAAATACCAAATTGAGCAATTGACTCTCTTTCCTTCCCCCACTGATGCAGCCTGATGTCATCTCCTTCGTCTTGTGTTTGACTTCTCTTGTCTCTTGTTCACAAACACATGGAAGGTTAAAAATGCAGAACGTGACAAAAGAAAAAAAAAAGATTGACAATGAAACCTCTTCTATCTAATTTCCAAATTACTTCTCATGTTTGTGTCTTCCGGCTATTTTAGACAAGAGGAAACAGATCATGAATTTGAAGGAAAAATGGGAAACATGACATCCCAGCAACAGAGTCCATTTAAAATGAATGCAGGGAAGATGATAAAGTAAAGTAAACAAAGACCCCCTTCCTCCTTTCACAGTCAAGCCAAATGCATCCAACCACAGTGAATGTGCACTTGAACCCCAGCTGCACTTCTAACAATTTTGTGGTCAAACTGCGTCGCTCACAGTGTGGTGTCATTAATAAAATGTGTGAAACTAAGCTGGATAAAAGGAACTAAAACTTAATAAGACGGAAATAAAGCAGGCTCAAAGACATTACTTGCTTCTGTTTTTGATACCTAGCTGCGTATTTGCTCTTGTGGAATTTCTATTATTTCAAAGAACAGAAATGTTTTAAAAACGCTTTAAAATTGTATGACATCTTGGTTGGTCAGTATTCTTGCGAAAGAGGACAAAAGCAAGCAATTGCGTCAGTTATTAATCATTGTTGTCTGGAAATTGAGGTTACCTGAAATAATGCAGAGTTGAGATTTTAGTCTTCAAAGGTTTCTTGATGAATCAGGAATATACTGAACCTCATCTCTGTAGCACTGTGAATTTTCTGTGTCAACTATGTATCTGTATTAGTTAGATTGTGGTTAAAGGCTGTTTATGTTATATTTTCTAAGATGTAGCAAAATACGATGTTGAAACAATGTCAACATGTGAAAGTGATTGCTCGACCCTCTCAAAGCGTCTTTTTTAACCACAGCAGACAACTGGTTTGAATAATAAGCTGTAAAAAGTTTACTTCACATTACCTGCTCATCAGACAGACACAGCGTTCCCATCCCATTGTTCAGAAACCCCAAAATGGGTAGAATATCCCATTAGGGCTGAAAACTAACTTGTCCAATGGTCCGTTATTCTGAAAACAAATGCCCATTGCTCAGAAGGCACATTGCTCTGAAAATAAACGCTCTCCTTCAACAAACAGAAGTGCATGACAAATAATCATGTTGAATGACGGAAATGTGTGAAACTTAACCATGACATTAAACCCTAACCAATCCAGGCAACAAATGCAGCGAGTAATATAGCCAATCAGAAGCAGATTTGGATTGATCATGCCTTTGCATAGTAGCAGAGTAAGTATATTTGGGGAAAGGACCATCGGACAAATGGGCTTTCGGCCAATGGGAAATCCCCCGTTTAGCAGCTAAAGAGCAGGGTAATTCCGTCTGGAGATGGTGGAGACCAAAAAGAGAGCTCGTAGAGAGAAAATATTGAACAAAATAATTACTTAAAATGAATAATCAAGTTGCTCTGTATCTGCTGAAGGTGTTAGCCATCTTTAAAAGTGATGAAATGTCAACTTGTTTTAAAGTTAGTTATTGCAGGTTTCAATACAAGGGTACTTGTGGTACCATTTTGCTGATTAAAGCTTGTAACTTTCAGTGTTTTATCCTCTGAAAATATGTTTGATCACCAGTCTTAATGAGTAAAGCATTTAAAAAGTGATTTTTTTTTTTTTAATGAAATGTTTCAATAATTCCCCTGAAATATTCTTATCTGACTCAGACAGACGCAACTGTCAAGATTATACTAAGTATTTTTGTGGAAAGGAAGAGGGCACGACAAGATAACATAATTTAACTTGTTCCGGTCCAACCCACATAAAAAAAAACATGAATTGGTTGGTTACAGCCTCCTCGTGGCTCCACATATCACTGATCCTTTCATTTGTCATTATTTTGCAACTGAGGGACATTTAGACTTTGTTAATGTAAGTTTTAATCTTATTTAATAAAAAATCTGTAAAATATTTGTTTGGTCATTTCCACTCATATTAATTGGAAATGTTAAAAAAACAAAAACATGGGGATTGAAATGCACTCATGTGTTGAGTCATATACATTTCTCCCCCTGCCTGAAACTTCTCGTTTGGACTCCTTTGTTTACTTCCATGACAAAGTAACATCACTGCGTGACACTCGTGCTTCTATTGGCTAGCAATTCAACACATAGTGTGATAGGCTAAGGGGCGGGACATCCCTCACCAATCACAACAGAGCCGGCAAGCTAACCAATCATAGCAGACTTGGCTCTGTTTTCAGACGGAGGGTGAAAACAGGTGCAGCAGCACTGGCAGTATGAGAACAATAAAGACCATTTTGATCATTAAAGCATGGAGACATGTCACAATATTTACTTAATAAAATGAAAAGAAAATATAACAAATATAAATAAAAGTCATTATAGCCTATACTCACCAATATGTTTGATTATTTGTAAACAAAAATCCATCCTTCCGTTTGAAATGTATCCCTTTCTTTTCTCAAGAAGAGTTCAGTTCCAATAATAAGTCCTGTTCTTTCACCATGGAGGCTAATGCTGAAAGTCAAGTCTGTCCAGTCGTATTTTTGGCAAAAACCATCAAGGAGCTCTGTAACCCTGTACACTTGTTCATTAAGCTGTATATCCACTTGGGTTTCCCCAAAAGTTTTTAAAAGCACCGTGTCCAGCAGTCCTTTTGTGTTAAACAACTCAAGTATGCAAAACTTTTATGGCTCCAAACACCACGTTGAATTGCGAATATCAGGCATTCCCAGCAATACAGTTTGCAGTACTCCTCGGAGGCTGTGAGCCAAGGACACCACTCGCAGTTAGTGAATTGAAAGTGTTGGACAAACCCTTTCCCCGGCTGCAATAGGCTTGCTAGCTTCCCCAAATCAATTTCCCCCATCGCTGTCAGCCGTTGTGACAGCTTTAACATCAACAAGAAAATATTTGACCTTGTCCAGGTTGCTAACGACGCTACAGATGCTGTTTGCTAGCAGGTTGCTACCATGGATGTATCATAAAAATGGTTGCGACACATGTTAGTGTTTGCTGCGCTGACATCAATCAAAAGACGAGAAAATGCCCTCGTCATATTTGCCTGCTAGATGGCCCCGGTGTTGCAAACTCGAAATCTGATTGGTCAATGCAACAGTTTCATTGCCATTTATTTTAAGCTACAAGCGTTCACACTGTTGATTCTGGAAGCCTCAGGTTGATTTCTTTGACCCAGCAACACTTCTTAAATATGATTGGATAAAAGCTCCAAGATTAATAGCCATTACGGGACAAAGCGCAACGGAGAGCAACATCGAGAAAATATATTAAATGAAGAGAATAGACTATTAGAAATAATTTAATCCATATGAATAAAAAAACATATTAAAAGGTAAGTCAGTGATTCTGACGTTGTTTAGGCCAGCAGAGAACGCCTTTCTGGCCCTGAAGGCCCACCACTGCAGAAATGTCTTTTGGAGAGTGCAGACCTTTGCCAAGGAACATGTTGCATTCACATGTTTATTCAAAGGTTATATAGTTTATTACTCAAAATACTTTAACATCACTTGATGACTGTTTAGAATTTATTCTCCAAGTGGGGAAACACTTTTTGCAATTATATCGACAACGCATGAATGCAACTAACACGCCCTATTTCGAAATAGGTAAGTATAACTTCATCTGTGTATCTGCTCAGTGATTCAGATCAGACCAAATTTTAATGAGTTCTTAATCTGCCCATGCTTCATCATTCCACCAAGTTTCCTGAAAATGAGGTATGTTTTTTGAGTAATGATGTTAACAGACAAATAAACTGAGCCAAAAACATAACCCTTCCCTTAGATATTGCGTGTAAACTCATGAAATGTGTTCAATAATACATTTAATATTTCACAGATATATTCCATATGTAGATCTTGCAGTGGCACTCAACAGTTCAAACATGTTCTTATGTTAATTACAAAAATACAAATGATACGTTTCCTTTTTGCTGCTGCAACTTAAACTGAATTTTTGGAGGGATGGCCAAGTGAAACTTCTGTTTAATGGGTCAAGACTCACGCACTCAGTTTAAGTCTCTCTGGATGAAGTGTCAGCTTAAAAAAAGCTAAATTGGTACTTTATAGTTGTGTTACTCACTTCATTCATTAAATTGCGGTTTTGTTTTTTGTCAAAGCGCCATTATTAGTGGCTTCAAATTGCATCTGACGTTTGCAGAGTTTCCAAGAAGCTACTAGTTTCCTGCTTCCTATGAAATGTTGTGATAATGAATATACACCCACCATGATAAAGAAATGAGAGCTGCATCTTGAAATCCTCAAACCTCCCCAAACCCTAACACTGTTTGTTTTTTAAATGCATGTGTTACTGTCGTCAGATCGCAGATGGTGTTTGGCTTCAAATGCTAATCTGCTGAAGTTTGTGTCAGGGAAAGCGATGCATGGAAACATACGTCATAACGGTTGTAGGGCTGACTGGTCTGCCCTCCTTTTGTTATCAAAGATAATGCCATATGGGGTAATGGAGAGGCTGTGTGTTTCGGTGTGCGTGTGTTTAAAGGGAAGGGTTTAGTGTGGGCCAGTCCTCAATAGTGGTTTTCAAAGGCCAACTATTCATTTCCTAAACCACCCACGTTCCGGATATCTTCAACTTTTTCTCTTTTTTTTCTCTCTCACTCTTCTCTGACCTTTGTTGAATGGAGGAATGTGAGGAATGCAGCAGAGAATGGGTGAGTGGTGGAGGCAGCATGCAAATGATTGACGGATGCAGTGTTTTTTCTAATGCAATGTGAGATCATATAAAATTGCTAACGGTTGTCTGCTATTTTTGGCACACTCACAAACAAAAACCTGTCTAAACATGAAAAGCCTGCCACTAAAACGTTCAGCAGGGGCATGAAAAGACACATTACGGCAATCGGCCCATGGAAGCTTTGACCTGGATTGTCTATTTTTAGGGATTAACACTGACACAGACTAAACTGCCAAAGTTTAATCACATTACCCAGGAATTTAGCATGGCAGCCAGACAATTGCCAAATCTCCATAGACAATAATTGAAGCGTGTAATCAAAGCAAAGATTGAAACAACCAGCATGTCAGTGCTTCCTGTGGAATTTCTTGAGTTTGTGGGAGTTTGCTGTTCTGCCTGAGTACCCTGACAGGACTCTGATCTCATTCTGAGTAGTTTTCCAAGGGTTTTTATTATCATCATATGTGGAAAGTTCAGTTATGCAGCAGTTACTTTTTCCAATCTGGACAGAGGTTTATGTTTTCACCCGCATGTCTGTGTCTGCTTGCTACTACGTAAACTCAGTGAGTTACAGATTTCTCATCTTTGTACTCACTGCCTGATGATGGGGTAAAATAACCAACATGTCTCCGATTCAGAAAACACGAACAACATTTGGCAGGATGGATGCTGCTGAGGTGCTTCATCACACCAGATAGTCACTCAATTCCTTTAGAACAGGGAACAAAGTAATCATGGCTTATAAGGAACTGATTCAAATGCATTTTCCCATTTAACCATTTAATGATGAATTAGGCCCTTACTGCTGTAGATGATTAAGAGAAGCAATGAGTCATCAGTTAGTGACGGTACAAAACAATTCAAAACAGGTTTTAAAAAATGTATGGCTGATTCAGTATCAAGGGTCAGTGTTCATGTTTTGTTTAAATTCATTATTATTCATGGCATTTAAGTTGAGAAAAGTAAAGATTAAGTTGGAACATTGCATTTGTGGAGCCTTTTATTACAATGTGTGTTGATTGGTTAATAATTGTGTCTGTTTGTGTGTCTTAAAGGAAGCAGTCCTATTGAAGACGTGTGGAAAATAAGGCTGCCAGTGTCTGCACCCAAAAGTCTCAAAATGTACGAATGAACTGAAAGGCAGATAAGGCTATTGGAATTCTGAAAAAACTAGGATTTCATTATTTTTCTTGAATGCCGGGTTCAGAATACAAGGTAATTTTGTTTATTACAATAGTCACTGTGTCAGATTAGGCGATTTTATTAAGTGTTAAAAGCGTAACTTGACTGCACGACCAATCGAGTCCTCCCATCTTTCATGATCGGTAAAAAGAGAACTAGATTACTTGAATTCAAACAGTAGCTGTGAGTGTAAAGCTGGCTGTGTTGTGTTCCAAAGCCTAAATGAAGGATAAAAAAATGACTGACTGCAGCAACAGCATCTTTCTCATCAGTGATCTCGGCTTCTCCATGTTTGCAGTTGAACAGAGCTATTGGTCAAAATCACGTTGTGGGGGAAAACATCGAAACAATTGTTGGCCAAAGCTGATGGCTGTTGCCTTATAATGAATTACAGGAACATGTGCAAAAGTATGTAAGAAATCTACTGATTGAACAATAAAAATAATAAAAGCATGATACAGATCAAATGTGATGCTAGCATTCATATTTAGGCATTAATACCTTCTTCCTTGATTCATACTCGGACCTCATACACATGCAAGTCAATTACGAAAATAAAGAAAAGTTAAAACCAAACAAATACAAACACCTCTACTAGTAGAGAAAAGGCAAAAAAACGTTATAACTATGAAATAAAAAGTTGTGATTATGGAAAAAGAAATGGATGGATAACATGAGAGTTAAGTAAAATAACAGGATTAGAAGTTCAAGATCACATTGATTTTGAGGTGCTGTTGCATTTTTGCCCTCTTCCACTGCATTCCCTCACGTTTACTTTGACAGAGGAGTATTGTTGAAAGTGGCTTGCAGAGCGATGGTGTTCTGATAGATGGAAGCGTCAGGAGGGGTCATCGTTTTAGGCTGTCGATGATGAAGCAAAGTGGAAAGAAAAAAAATACACATTAGAGAACAACAAAACACATATAATTATATAAAATGATAATACTGTAATTTAAATGTTTAAACCGACAAAACATTTTGAAACATTAGGATCTCCAGAAGGACAACCAGACTGCTTCTTCCCTGCCTCCCTAACATGCGAGTCATTCCCTATCACCTGACACACCGCCCCCCCCCCACACGCACACACACACACACACACACACACACACACACACACACACACACACACACACACACACACACACACACACACACACACACACACACACACACACACACACCACACCTGGACAGCTGGTCCCACAGGGCTTTCTGACTCCCAACTCATGGTCAATGGCCCTAGGTGGTGATGTGGCAATCCACATATCCATCTAGCAACTGTTTTACATATTCATTTTTTTACATATTTTCATTTAAGTAAACATATAGCAGATACCTGGAGTTGCTCATAGTCAGAGTTGACACTGCAGGTCCTCAGATTAGTGTTGGTGTGTTCTCCCTTCACTTCGATCATCTGAAAAAATGCAAAATATAAAGAACTCTTATTATTAAAGTCAATGAGTGGCACCTTCCTTTATCTTCATGATGTTAAACACTTTATTTATTTGGAACATGATGACATCGACAACCAAGATACACAGACAAATTAAGTATATTTAAAGTTGTACATTTTGTAGGTTGGTTGATTAAAAAGGGAGGAATAAACAACTATCACGACAGCATCAGATGTTTTTCATCGAATATGATGTTTTTCAGGATGTGAGAGTATTGGATCCCACAACTCAAGTACATTTGTAAGAGAGTGGCTAAAACATCTTCAGTAGTTGCTGAATTGAAGGTATTCTTATGTCCTGCATCGTACCTTTACCCTCACATTTCCAGCATATTTCTTATTAGGACACGTATCAACTCATGCACGACGCATATGCAGTATAACTATTTGCCCTTCAAGACATTGCACCATTTTGCTTTTGAAAATCAATTGGACCCAAATTGCTTAATAGTTCCACAGAGGGGACATTTGCATTTGCCTGTCACTTTCTCAGTTTGAGTTAAGGCTTTCCGCTTACCTTCAGCCTCCGGGATATACTGAGGAAGAGCGGAAAAACAAACACAAGAACTGTTAGCTGAAGGAGGACCTTTTTCTTTAACACCAGCATTTGAGGTTTCCAAAAAATGGAAATGGCTTATATTTAAAACAAAATCTTGATTCTTATTCATTCATTACTTGAACCTTTTTTAAAGCATATGGAAATATATTTATAGAGAAACTTCATTTACAATATAGCCAAGTAAAAACAAAAATATACATATAATCCAAGGCACCAAGAAAAATCATAATGATTTTGGGTAAAATAAATCAAGAACAATATTTGGAGGGGAAATAGGATGAAATTAATACAAATCACACTAAGGATAAAAGTGATATAAGCTTTATATTGCTCTTGAACATTCTTACCCTTGATATTTGTACACGTCTACAACAACAGTCATGATGCAGAGGAGCAGCAACACGCCACATATAGTGTAGGGAAAAACAACACCCTGAATCCTGCCTGGAAAGGAGGATTAAAACATGACAGAAAAACACATGTTATAATACGTCCTTTATTGTAAAACATGAGATTTTAGTGTCTTTTCTATTATACTATTTCAAATTATGATGCAATATATAAATACTGAGAAAGTATCAATACACTGAATCTCCTTCCTATACACGGATGTGTAAAGAGAAGTGGATACAGCGTCAGAAGGTCGGCCCCGTTCAGAGAGTTACTCAAGCCAAAATTCAGCGACTGTAGATCCAAAAAGTATCTGGGCACTTGAGTTTTCCCTTAAGCCCAGTTTCCATTGTCCTATATCGGCTCAGTCAAATTGAATGGAGATGGAAAATAATTGTAATGCATTTTACAACTTAACCTAATGATTTAAATAAGGTCTAGAAAGATGCTCGTACTGGGCAGGTTATCTAAAAACAAATGCATGATTGGCGCACACATCTTTTTCCCACTATAAGTCAGGGAAATATTTTGGCGCTGAAATGATGTCACGGACTAGAAAGTAAGGTGCTTCAAAGTCTGACGCTCATCCTGGCCTTTACCCCATATTGAGCAACTGTGCATTCAAACAAGCTTCTCTAAGGTTTTAATGTCACAAAAACAAAAGAAGGAAAACAGATTGCAGAAGTATCATAGTTTATAGTGTCGCTGAATTGCAACACCCATCCCTTCAAGGGATTTTGTGAAACTAGGAAATTACTTAAAGGGGCAGGCGCTGAAATGGAGGTTTTGAGGAGGTTGAATACATGTCAATGAAACAGATTGAATGAGGAAAAATTTAAACCAAAATACAACTATCATCGTTAAAAAAAAAAACATGATATGTCACCTTTAATTAAAAAGTAATTAAAGAGATACCTCCTCCTTGTCAGTCTTTCCGGCTTGTAATGAAGGACCAGAAAAGCAGCACTAGCATTAGAAAGCAGTAGTGTTACAGCCATATGTTTACCTGTGGTGGTTTTGACCTCCAGAGATACAGGTCTGGACCTCTGAGAGGCCTTCTGGCTTTGAGCCTCACACAGATACAACCCGCTGTCCATCTGGCTGACCTGCAGGACCAGCTTTTCTCCTTTACCAATCTTAGTCAGCTGTGATTAGGAGAGGCAATACATATTCCAGTTAAAAAATCAGGTCAGAATAGTTTTAAAAAACATTCCTAACCCTACTTCCAGGACTTAAATACAGGCAGAGCTGATGACGAGATAAAGTTCAGCTGTACAGGAGGTCAGGTGGTTGTAGGGCTATAGGGGAACAGGTGGAACTAATAAAGCCAGAAGAGATGATCAGAACAGATGTGAAAACACACAATGACAGGAAGTAAAAAAAAACACTAAGGCAAAACTCATCTTTGTGTACACTTTGTCTCTTTTTTGGGAAATGAAAAAGTTTCTTATATGTGTGGCATTGGGGAAGGATGCAAAACGAGAACACAAAGAAAGGGAAATGATTTCAGAAGCGCCAACATATTTACACAATATTGTCATGTGATCAATATTAACAATTTATATATAAAAAAAAGTTGTAATATCACAGTTACTAACAGTGTAATCCTGTCTCTGCTACATATTTGTACAACTTAATGCATTCTCCTTCCAGGTTATCCGAATAGTGTTGGATGGGGTTTAAGTCAGGGCTCTGTTCGGGCCAGGAAAGTTTTACAACAACAAACTGGTTTCTTTATGGCCCTAGCTTTGTGCCGAGGGCCATTATTGTGTTGAAACAGGAAAGGGCCATTTCCAAACTGTTGTTGATGGAACACTTTTGTCTAAAATATCATTGGTCCAACATGACGACCCCATCAATAGAATTAAGAGCCTTGTTTCATACGAGACAATGAACTGTACGCTGAACATCCAGGAAACTATCTGAAGAGCATTGTTCGTTATACTTTCGGGCCCACCTTTTTTGATCTAAGCTTTTCCAGGGCTTGCTCGGAGTCAGTGCTCAATTGCAAACCAGTTCTATGTTTCCATTGCAGCTGTGCCGTTTCTTCGCACTAAAAACTGGTTTCCATTTGGAACCAACAAAGTTCTGGGTAAACTTCATTTACAGCACCATTTTGCCAAACGTTGTCCATTAAAACAGAAAAACGATTCACCAACTGAACCAAACTAGCACCAGCACGGAACTAGAATCAAACTGATGATCAGTAAAAAGAGGTAATAGACTTAATTCATATGATTATTCACGTATAAAAAATGACCTAACATGTAATAAATACAGTCTGGTACCTTTCCATAGTCGTCTCTGTACCAGGTGTAGAGGCTTACAGGGGGGTTGGCCTGACTGAAGCATGTGAGTGTCACAGTTTGGCCCTCATCGACAGGGACAGAGTAGCTGATGGTTGCCGTGGTGTCTTGAGGACCATCTGTTGGGAAACAGACAGTGATATATTGTGTTAAAATAATAGTTCACCAAAAAAATGAGCAGGCTGTCTCAGAATGTCTCTTTACTATAGTACCGTAAGTAAGAACAGCTGTGACGTACTTGAACTTTTCTTGAGTATTTCCATCCTGAATTAATACTTCACTTTTCTACGTTAACTTGATAACATACACTTCAGTAGATAATGCAACAGGAAAGCATCAACATTAATAAGTGATGTTATAGGTTTATACAATAGAAGACTTTGTAAACTTCTCAACCCAGCGCTTCTTAAAGTAAACAAAAATGATAGCCCTACTTCACCAGCTGCATTGTAATGTAAAGTAATGCATCAATAAGTGTAGACATGTTCAGAAAAGGGCCATTGTGCACAATGAGAACTTTTGCTTTTTGATGCTAATACTTCTGAATGAATGACCTTTATTTGTGCTTGTAACACAAAACGTTTACTTTAATTCAGGTCAGGTCTGAGTTCTTCTTACACACAGTACCACTGCCTGTCGTACAGTCACAAAGGCACCTTGTGTCATGTTGCAGCCATATACTTTACTGTTAATTACTTCTGTCAAAACCAAGCTAGGACTTGTTCAGCTCTTTAAATACTGACAGCTTTAAAACAAAACTTCCGTCTGTGCATGAAAATAAAATCCCCTTCAGGTCAAGTGAGTAAAAGTCATGTTGAAACAAGTGGGCTGTATTCCCAAACCACACTGTACGGTCTCTCACACATTCATCAGCTAAATGGTCAATAAATCAGCACCAGTTTGTTTATATTGAGGGGGTTAGGAAGGAGGAAGAAGGAAGGGAAGAGGAACTTGTTAAATCTGTCAGTGAGTGAAACAATGTATAAATCAATCCATACTGGTTGTTATTCAGAGACTCCAATAGAAAAAAAGGGACTTCTCTCAGTGACTGTAACAGACTAATTAACCTTGTAAAAACATTTCATGTATTCTGACGAAGTGGTTTCTACACTTTGGGAAAGTCAAAGCAATATTCCTCACCATAGTCGTTGGTTAAATAAGGTATGTTTATACCTAAAATCGGTTGTGGAAAGTATAAATACAATAATCAAAATACTATACTTTAGTACAATTTTGATGTGCTCTTTACTTATTTCAATTTCCTGCTACTTTATTCCTCTACTCTACAACAGTTCAGAGTTCAGAAACCATTGTAGTTACCTGTTACAATTTTAGATTATAAAAACAAATTATCATCGACAGATTACGATATGATTATGAAATGTGATATTTTGTTATAGATTAAGCCGCAATGTAGTATATTAAGTATATAATCAGCTGCAACATTAGACAAAAAAAACAGCAACCCGTCACTGCTTATACTTCTGTTAATCTGATATGAATTACCTTTTTGAGTACATTTTATTGATGATACCGTTGTAATTTTACTTGAATGGGTGCTATTTTACTTAAGGGTTTTTCCCTTTCCTGTAGTGTGTCAATGGTCTGAAGGGCTAAAATCCCAAAGTTTTACAGGCTGTCTCTTACACAGGGGGGATTATGTTTATGATTCTCTGCTATTTCCCTATCTCGTGAAAGCCCTCAGATGTATCAGTAAGTAAAAGTAACAGCACATAATTCATTATTATCATCTAAGTACCACAAAAGTTTACTTAAAGTTTCTTTCAACCGCAGACTCTTTTTACAACCCCATTGTTTCCTGGCCTTCGGGTTAGAAAAAGTATCATCATGTAAACAGCTTCTGAAAGTCATTTGTTTGATTTTGATTTTTTTCCTTTTTGTAATTCCCCCTGTGGAACAGTAACATCTTTTATGTCTGCAATTTTAATAAATGTGTCATTAATGTCACAATCCTCCTCTGCGTGAAACATAGTTTACCCTCCACTTCTCACAGAGGTTTTTGAACTCTCCTCTGCTTTTAATTTAAGGACATTTTAAGTAAACTATATTATGGTCCCTAAACAGATTTGTTTAATAAACAGTGAGTGGCTCACACAGGATGCTGAGTCTCTGAGATTCTGCAGACGAGTGGCTGCTGCCCCCTGTTGTCAGCGGGTAGGTCACAGAACAGGAGAAGCTCTGGTTGTTGTGGTGCGCTTCAGCACTAAAGGTCAGCGTGGACATCATGATCATCTGTCCATCGTTTAAACTCTGCTTTGACAAAACAGGGAGGAATCCTCTTAATTACTGACACGTTGTCAAGAGGGTGTATATAATTTTTGAATAATAAGAATCTGTTAAAAAATACAAATAGGATCAAAATACATTCGATAAAAGGGATGAAAATTAAGATAATGTAAAATAATGAGAATATGTAGAATAATGACCTCCATGAGACAGCAGTGGAGCTCATTTCACTCTAGATATACAGTTTGGTGGTCTTATCTTTAATTTTCTAATCAAATGTTGCTCAATCTTGATGTCATTTGTGACTCTAAAATAACATGTGTAAATTAAACAAGTGCAACATTTCTGTCCTAAATGTAAGAAGTAACAGAGGTAAAGTACCATAAAATGAACATACTAAATTCCAAATCAAATATACGTAATATGTTTGATGTATTTCATACTGTATTTACCGATAATTAGGTAAGGCAAAAAAAAATCAATCTTTTTGAGTGATAAAAAAAATCTTTAGATGATTATTTTTTTTCATTTTTGTACAAAACCTATTAAACACTGAAATAAATCACACTGTTCAACTGAGTTACATATGACTTAAAAACATGAACACACACACTGTAGTTTTCCGTTATAAAAAATAAATCCCCAACCAATTTGTAGACATGCCTGGCAGTGTTCTGGAAATGATTGTGCTCTCTGTGGCTCACATCCCCAAGACATTACATATTTCAAGGGATTCTTTGACATGAACCAAAAATATAGAATAACGTTAACATCATTGTGTAGGCGGGCTATGATTCATAAGTAGCCTGAATGTGCAAAGTTTGACATGCAGCAATGTGAATAAATGAATCAGTGAATAAGTGATCACCTGCATTTGTGTAGTCTTTTGACTAGAGTTGTCTTCGGGCAGCCAGGTGATGGAAGGGGGCATGCTGTGGCAGGGCACCGTGACTGAACACTGCAGTCTGACCTGGGCTCCCTCTGACACCTGACCCACAGAGGACAACATGGAGGGGGGGAGATCTGTCCAGGAAAAGTCAGATATGAAATATCACAGGTAACAAAGAAACAGGTAAAGCTATGAGTCTAATAGTTGATGAATGCTCCACAAAAAAACTTTTCTGTTACCATCACTCAAAGTTATTAATACTTAATGGCCAGATGTACATTTGAATTTAACACAGAAGGACCACAATTAACCATTTTCAACTGCCTGTGCTCCTTTCATCCATTCATACCTGGTTGGGCACTAATTGTGACTCCATTACCGAAACTGTACTTTAAGTGGTTTGAACACTCAAGCCTGAAGAAGTACTCGTCGTTGTTGTCCTTTCGGAAGTTGTTGAAGATTGTAGTGCAGTTCTTCTGTTTGATGTCCCCTGTTAGTTTCCCCTTAAAGTAGAAAATATTGTTTTAAATTCTTGTGATGATCAGAAGTTTCCAAAGATATCAAAATACCAAATATGTCTTCTTGTGATAGGATCACAACTGACGATATGCAAATGTGGGCCTTGGAGTATAGTGGGAGCTAGGACCATATCTTGAAATCCGACCTTCATTGAATTCTCTTCTTCACACCTTTGAAGTTCCGTGATTGCATTTTGATTGGTTACAATGGCAAGTTTTTTGTCAAATTCTGTCAACACACACACACACACACACACACACACACACACACACACACACACACACACACACCCACACACACACACACACACACACACATGGACAGACTCACAGGATGCAAACAATAGAGGCTGGTAAAAAAAAGAAGACGTACTTGTATTAGGTTCAATTTAGGAATGTGTGCAATTATGACCCGCGGACCGAACTGTGTTCCTTTCATCCAAACACCACCCTCGGAGCAGTTGACAATGTTTGCCTCCTCATTGCTTGGGATCATGAAACGGCATGGGATTGTGACACAGGAGTCACTGATGACCAAGATGGTTTTGGGCAGCATGATCTCCCAAGTTTGACAAGAGACACCTAGAGGGGCAAATTGAATGTCTTGAAAGTGCAGTTTATCAGGACAAACAAAGAACATTCTCTCTACCAAAATATGTCTTATTTCATTCAATTTCTTTCAAACACTTTACTTGCCCAGGCTCAGAAGGAAGCTTTCATTTGAGTGGAAAAGGAAAATGAAATACAAACTATACTTCCACCTTGTATAATAGCAATCAGGGAACTACTGACCTTGCATCAGAGCGATGAGCAAAGTGACAACTGCCAAACCAAAGCCCATTTCAGCTGAACGAGATAAAGCGTTTAGATCCAAGATAACTATAGAACAGAAAACAAATAAAGAGAGCCATAGAGATAAAGAGAAATACATTTCCACTAATTTCCACAAGGAACATATTTTTACATTGTCTTCCAATCACAACACTTTGATTTTATCAACGACAGTTTGAAGTTTATTATAAAGGTATAATACAATTAAAAACAAAAACTGTATTTCTACCTGCCAAGTGATGTTGAGCTGTTCGCCAAAGCAGACTCATGTGATTTTGTGTATGTGATTGTGATGTGGAAGAGGAATTTATATGTTCAAAAAGGAAGTGTTGCAGTTAGGAAATTGTATCATCTGAACTTCTGAGTGTCTGTACTGTTTTATGTGGTGAAATCTCGAATGTGTGTATTGTATTAAAGGAATAAGAGTTAGTTAAATCAGGTTTCAGAAAACATCGCTCTACAGAATCAGCTCTCCTCAGGGTTTCCAGTGACATCATGATGGCATCGGATGCAGGTGATTTGTATTGTTGTGTTTTATTGTACATTTTACAGTTGTAATTATGTGTTTTTTTGTGTACTGTCTATAAAGCACTTTGTACATTCGTGTTGAGAAGTGTGCTATATAAATACAATTGTACCTACTCACTCACTCACTCACTCACTCACTCACTCACTCACTCACTCACTCACTCACTCACTCACTCACTCACTCACTCACTCACTCACTCACTCACTCACTCACTCACTCACTCACTTACTTACTTCCTTACTTACAGTGTTCTGCTATTGTTGTTGTTTCAGTTAATCACTTACCTTTTGGGGCATCTATCGAGCTATAAACTCATTTGTTAACAGGTTAGCATGCTAACATGTGCTCAACAAACACAAAGTACAACTGAGGATAATGTGAGTGGTTTTGCAGATATTTGAAATAATTATATTCACTCGTGGTGGCATTTCAGTACACATTTTTTGTTAATTCATTCAGCAGATGCTTAAGGAAGTGAAAAATGTCAACGGCACTCGAGAAAAAATCAACAGGATATCCCAAAAACCATTACAGTTCCTCTTCTAGCTATGATGTACATCTGTACCAAATGACTTACCATTACATGCAATAGATTAGATATTTCAGACTCCACCAAAAGACCAGAGCACTGCTAAGCTGCTACAACGTGGCTAAAGATAGACTTAAATGCAATCAAACCTGTTGAACAGTATGTCTTTGCCCGTTTTGTGCACAATACAAAGGTTTTAGCAAGGCTTCAAAAACTTGAATGCAACAATGAAACAACTTCCCTTTGTGCCACTAGAATGCAGCATAAGCAGGAGAATCAGATGCTTAAAACACGGATTGCAGATGCCAGAATGCAGCATTGCGAGACAGAACACAACTTGAAAGAAAACATATGCATATGTCACCAACATAGAGTATATAAACTGCTTAATGTATTACCTAAACAATCATGAATCTTACATTTAAAGGTGTAACATATGTTTAATGCACCCTAAACATGTCTCCATACAAATGACAGTCTTTCCTTCGAAGGAAAATATAAAGTGCAAATCTTTGTCGAATATCTTTCCCTCTGACTGCGGAACATTCTTTTGTTGTGAGCTCTGTGCAACATCAGGAGATCATGAGCCCTGCCGAAAGGAGGAAGTGATTGATACAGATTGAAACATTCTTGGAAGGCAGTGTAAGGAGGACCACATATTTTAAATGTTAAAGTGAACAGTTAATGACCTTTAGGGTGCAGTTACGTTATAGTTGACAGTTTACTTTATTTTTCCAGAGGCTAAATATAGCCTAAAATTACTAAAGTACTTTAGTGTTTATTATTTATTTATTTTTAGAAAACAAAAAATTGAATTTATCTGCATTCATGCCACAAACAGCAGAGAATTTGATGAATAAAATCAATACTTGAAATAACTATGTTGATGTTGTTTTAGCCACCCTTTGGAAGTTTATTTTTATTATTCTTCCTTACTTTCTACAACAAGAATATATCTATGACCCCGTTAGTCATAAACAGCAGTGAAATAATTTGTATTTTGACCGCCCCCCTCAAAAAAAGCATAATAACCCAAAGCAAGGATTAACGTTTGCAATGTTTGTGGATCTTGATTTGTTTTCGTTGTGGAATAATGAAGATGATCTAAAGTTAGCTGTCTTAACAGCACAGGGTCATTGGTCTCGTTTAGAGGACTCTGATTGGCCGAGGATTCTGAAGAAGAAAGAAACGACCCTCTCTGATTAACACAAGACGGTCATTCACTCCATGTGTTTATGCAGTATATGGGTGTGTGTGTGTGTGTGTGTGTGTGTGTGTGTGTGTGTGTGTGTGTGTGTGTGTGTGTGTGTGTGTGTGTGTGTGTGTGTGTGTGTGTGTTTGTGTGTGTGTGTGTGTGTGTGTGTGAGTTAAATAACAAAGTGACTGTGTGAGAGCAGAGAATAAATCACACAGCCAGACACGTATGACACTAAGAGAGGAAAAAGAGGAAGGTGTGTATGTGTGTGTGTGTGTGTGTGTGTGTGTGTGTGTGTGTGTGTGTGTGTGTGTGTGTGTGTGTGTGTGTGTGTGTGTGTGTGTGTGTGTGTGTGTGTGTGTGTGTGTGTGTGTGTGTGTGTCTGTGTGCGTGTGTGTGTGTGTGTGTGTGTGTGTGTGTGTGTGTGTGTGTGTGTGTGTGTGTGTGTGTGTGTGTGTGTGTGTGTGTGTGTGCGTGCGTGTGTGTGTGCGTGTGTGACAGACACACTCAAACACATGTCCATTTTTAGGCAATGAAACCATTTACAGTCACAGTGAAACAGTGGAACAGTGGAACAGTGGAACAATGCATAAACACAAACACACACACACACACACACACACACACACGAAAACACATCCTCACTTCTGCCTCTGACCACACACACTGAAGCAGCAGACCTCATCGCTGTGATACCAGTTTCACAACTACAGGTAGGAAATACATTTTGTAAGTCTTATTCCACAGATGAGATGTGTTACACACTGCGTGAAAACACTTTTCTAGCAAGATAGTTACAAATGAGTAACGCGTCTTTCTTTATTTAATCAGGGGCTGTGCGCAATAACAAAAACCTTATATATACAATGGGAAGGGAGGTCTTGTGAACAGGGTTTTAAGTAAATTGCCTTTTCCGTCCTTGGATAATAATAACAAAAAAGAAGGAAGAAGAAGTTGATGCTGATAAGGGAAACATTTGATGTGTGTTTGGCTCATTGGTGGCGGGGAAACTCAATCAATTCTCTTTGTCATGATTAACTCCTCAACGACCAACAATGGTTGGCTTTCCACTCTGATAATGGTGATGTTGCCTGACAAAAATACATATAAAGTAGAGTGCAGTGAAATTATTTTAACTGACAGTGTGCGGAAAGAGTCTAATCTAAAAGAGACAATGCACAACGGATAAAATACTATTTAAATACAAATTTATATTTAACTATAAACATGTTGGTCAGTTCATGTAGGTGCTAGAAAAAAATACTATTTGTGATTTCAAGTTTAATGTTGTTGTTTTTTTATTAGACAATGACTTATAAAGCAGATAGTTGTTCCCTTCTCTGTAAGAAGTTTTCAGTGGACTAAAATGGTCAACCTGTTTGTGCATTTTAGAATAAAGTACGACCAAACATTTTCAACTATTGTGTTTGTTTTTCTCTCCATATTACCACCACTCTCATAATTATCCTGGGAGCCTCTTCAGGGGTCTCGAGTTTAATGTTGGAAAACACTGATTCACTGTGTTTGTAAAATAGCCAAATTATGGGAAATAGAAACAGAGAGCATTTAAAATCAACAGCATTTGGTGCTGAGACCTAAAGAGTAACTTTAAAAATGATGACTTGTTAGCCAAAGTTGTAAGCAGCTCGGGGCAAGATGTGATACCAGTTTGCAAAAGTCGTAGTGGTTAAGAACAGGAAGTCTACATTAACCTCAGTTAATTTATTTTTGCCAGCGCTTCAAGAAGCTGCTGCTGCGGTTTTGTGTTGAGCTGTTTGGGCATAGTGCATCTGTGGTATTTTTTGTTTATCTTCTGAACGTTCCCAGCGCAGCGATGTTTAGAATGTTTTTTCTAACTTGAAACTTTTTTTTAATCATCTGCTACAAATGATCAAATGTCTACTTTTCAACAATCTGATTCCAACACTAAACACATTGACTCAGTCCAGTTCATTGAAACTTTCCCTTCTCCATATTATTATTGGAAACATTCTTTTTATTTTAGGATATGATGCTTTAACACGGCCAGCAAATTGTTGCATAGCCAAAATCCCCATCTCCGCACTTTCTAACGTAAGAACTTTAAAGCCTAATAGCTGTCAAATATTAAATTGCTTAAGGGATTTGATGCAAACTTGTGGATGCCTTTTATGCAAACTTTCTGTGAGTCTGCAAATCTGCAGACTTTCCTGGAGACTTGACCATAGTTCTAATCGATTATTTATTAAAAAGTGGTTGTCCTATTTTCTACGTATATATCAATAGACTGTTCTATGTTCTTATCAGTGTATGACGCTAAATGAGGAAATGTATGCACATTTTTCAGTGGATGGATGGATTCAGTGTTAAAATGCATTCACTACGGTCATTTGATTTTAACGGCAAAATAAGCTTTAAAACCCATCTGTGGTAAACAATTAAACATGTTATTTCATCACTTTATTTCATCTTATGCCCTTAGCTTTTTATGAGTACTGAGGAAGGAGGCCTGAGATCTTAGGGTTTTGGTCACAATTGAAGGCAG
Source organism: Eleginops maclovinus (assembly GCF_036324505.1). Lineage (NCBI taxonomy): Eukaryota > Metazoa > Chordata > Actinopteri > Perciformes > Eleginopidae > Eleginops > Eleginops maclovinus. The sequence continues at coordinate 7,127,877 of NC_086361.1, read as the reverse complement.
AGCAGTGTCGACCCAAATGAAGGATGTACAAGGCAAAGCAGGGCAAGGCAAAACAGAAGTAACAAAACTCTCCAATACACATAACGCAGAATAAGGATCTGACAACTACAAACAGTAAACCAGAATTACATACATGCCAGACTCAATCACACAGACAAGACACAGCTTGGGAGGGAAGGCAAAACACGAAGGTGCCAGGTGGACAGAATCAGGTAATCAAACAAGAGGGCACAGAGAATGGATGTAGAAATAGCATAGCACAGGGGGTGAACACTTTTCAAAGTAAAACAGGAAGCACAACAAGATTGTGACAATTGTATTGCCAACAACTGCTTCTCTGTTATTGTAGAGCAGATGACAAAAAAGACATATATAAGTCAGGAATATAAAACTAATAGTCATCCATGAAAAATTGCTACTTGAACCGACAGATACGGAAGAAATGCTAAATCCATGTCAAACCGCAGCTGAATAGTGTCAACGACTTTTTGTTTTGTTTTAGGATAAGATAAGAACTACTTTATTGATCCAAGACTGGGATTTTTTTTTTTTTTAAATAAAGCACCAAATCACCAAGACTTCTGAAAAATAACAAATTAATCTAAAAAGGAGAACAAAGTGAAGCTATAACTCAAACTTTCTAGAAGTGGTCATAAGATTGTACCTTTGTTTCACAGTCTCATTAGACTCTGTTAGGATCATGCATGGTGATGATTACATCTTTGAAATACATCAAGAGGCTCCACAGATATTATTCTCACATCACATCTTACAAAGTCATGCTTGAGGTGGAAAGTTGAATTCCCCGGTGGTAAACCAGATAAAAGTGCAACATTTTTGATGTTGAACATGCAACGTTCGTACAGCGGTTTTATCAGATAAGAAACACTTGCAACTCAAACTGAAAAGTGTAACTAAAAAAAAGGCTCCTGTAAGAAAGATACAACACATTAATGTTAAATAGCCTATTTTTACATCGCACCATATCTAAGTTACTAGTTTATCTAAATCCATTAAGTCATCATTTAATTATTTCGGCTTTACTCATTTTGTTTGTCTCCAAATTCAAATTCACATTTATACTCCATTTTATTTCAGTGGAACATTTTGTACTTTGTACTTCTTTTTTTTTTAACTATATATAAACAATGGGTACTTTTGGATTATGTTTGACTTACAAAACATTTGAAATGTTTCTAAAATACCATGCGTATATATTAAACAACCAACATGATATAAGGCAGTTAAAGGCCGTTTAAAAGAAATAAAACTTAATCAATAGACATTTAAAAAGCTGTATTGTTGACAACCATAGCTACAGTTTTTCTTCTTCCCTGTGTTTGCTTGTGCATCGCTGACATTTTTAATGATTTACATCCACCTGTATAACAGTGTCAAACCATTGTTCAAAACTGCGCTACAATCGTTGCCTAAATCTGTTGTTATGTTGAAATTTACCTAAACCTTAGGAAACTTCCTCAATCTCTTTCCACTTTTAGTTTATCTGTTTCCCCAATAAGTTGATGTTATTGTCTTCGTTACATGATGTCTTTGGTTATTCAGATAATTGTGACATGTTTTTATTTTACTAAGTTTTTAGGAAATTCTATAATTGAGGTATTTTTGTATATGTTTCCCCTTTGAGGGCATCTGTTTCCTTCTGTAATCTACAGAAACACACTTAACTTCTCAGCTGGATTTTTATTTATTATTTTGAAGCTCAACTGCATTTGCTCCCACTGGTAAGGTCCCTTTTAATATATGTATTGTCATCTGCTTGTCCTCAGCCTCAATGAACCTAATGTCTACATCTGGTTGGCCTTCTCTGCCATCTTTGATCTCTGCACCAAAGGTTACTGTGTTATCCTGCTAGTCATATCAACAACCATTTGATGTCTTCATGTCAGATATCACTATGTGGGACATGGGATCTGTTGCATACTCATCTGAGGCAATCTGAATGGGAAAATTGTGGGAATGGTCTTGACAAACTTACATATAAACAGAAACGTTGTGAAATGTTGCATATTTGTCTCTTAACCTTATAATGAAAGGATGGATTTTGTATCTTTAAATGTATTTTAAGGCAGCATATTCTCAGACACTGTTGCACAATGACTCAGCTGGTACATCTGACATGTCAACAAACACAGTTAATACACAAACCCATATATTTAACCCATATTTATAAAGTCTCATCATGTCTATTACCGTAGCAACATATGAAAATAAAGGGGTTTGTGATCAGAAAAGTTGACTGAAAGATGTATTTCTTGCACATATTCTTCTTGGTTGGAGTTTTTAGCATGAAAGCAAACGAGGAAGTAGTCTAAGCCCACACTTCATTCAAGAAAAGGGGCGTTCACACCGGCCCTGTTTAGTGCGGTTAAATTCAACCCTGTTTACCCCCTTTGGTTTCAGTTTGTTTCGGTTTGTTACTTCTCCAAACTTGAATCGAATGTGGAGCAAAACTTCCCTTTTGCTCCATGTTCGGTTGTCGTTGTTTCCAACCTGGTCTCGTCCATGTTCTGTGCCCGTTCCCATCTATGTTACCTGCCTGTTCCTGTCTGTCCGTTTAACTGCTCCTGTTCGTGGTGTTCCCTGTGTCCCCTTGGGGTTAGTGTTGGTTAGGTTCTTCTTTGTTTTTAAGTAAAGCTTTAATTTGAATAAATCCTGCCTTTTGTTTGGACCTGGATATCGGCCTTCCTGTCTCTGTACTGTGGTTGGGTCCTATCTCCCCCACACCGTGACATTTAGGTAACCAACTCCAACCCCCTTATCCTCTTGATCTGGTATGTTTTCTTTTTTGATGTCTGCTCGAAACAGGAGTAATATTTTGACTGTGTTGTATTCTCTTTTTCCAGCCACACAATGTTTCTCAATGCCTCCTTTCCACTCCTGAAGCCTTCCAAGAATGACCAGGCATCAATTAAGGAGGCTGAAGCCATAATGGAAAACATCTCCATTGTCCTCTACGCTGTTACTGTCCTGCTTGGCATCCCAGGGAACTCCATAGTGATCTGGGTGGTTAGATTCAAACTCAAGGTGGATTTCAAATGTGAATAACAAGTTACAAATGTATAAAAAGGAAAGGTTTTTCTGAAGCTGATTGTCCTGTTCTTGTTTCTCCTGAGGATCAGCTCAGTGTAAACAATACTTTTTTCAATTCATGCTGCAAACTTACTTTATAATGAAAATAATTCAAAACAATATCCAAGACATTCTTCTGTTTTCCTCTTTATTGACATATTTTATTGCTTTTCTTCTGTTTTTCCTCATCCTCAGCCAAAGGTAACCAACGTGTGGCTGGTGAATCTGGCGATAGCAGACTTGATCTTCTGCATCACGAGAATCTTCTCCCTCACTAAAAACCTCTTCTTCGACCACTGGCCATTTGGCATCTTCATCTGCAAGTTCAACGGCTTCTTCAAGTACGCCAATATGTTCTGCTCCGTCTTCCTGTTGGCTGTGATCAGTGTGGACCGAGCCCTGTGCGTCTGGCATCCCGTCCTCACAAAGCGGCATCGTAGCATATGGGCCGCCAGAGTGGTGGCTTTCTGTGTTTGGTGCTCAGCGATCATCTTAAGCACTCCATACTTTGTCTACCGCAAAGTCTACCTGGGGAAGAACAACCTGAGCAAGTGCTCTTTGGAGGTGAAGGAGGGAAATACCATTGCTAAACCAATTCTCTACTCAATCCGCTTCCTCTTTGGCTTCATGCTGCCTTTCCTGGTCATCCTCATCTGTTACATCCTTTCAGCAATTGGTATCCGTCGCACCCGCATCGCAGGGAAGTCTCGCCCCCTGCGCATATTGGCATCATTAGTTGCTGCCTTCTTCCTCTGCTGGGCGCCTTACCACTGCCTCCTGTTGGTGAAGATGGTGGACAACAAGAACTCTGTACTGAAAATCTGGCACCCTTTGGCGAAGGGCGTCGCCTTTTTGAACAGCTGTGTTAACCCGCTGTTGTACTTCTGCATGGGGTTGGAAGTGAGGGGGCGGTTCAGGCATAGTCTCGCGCGGGTGTACAGTAGAGCTCTGGCAGACTATGTGGAAGGACAGGTGACCCAATCCCACGACCAATCTCGGGATGAAAGCAGCGGGCCAAAGCACAGTACTGCTGTAGTGGCAGGAAGCAGTCACACAATAGTGTGACTCCCAAAGTTTCCTGAACATGTCTTTGAGACTTTGAAACTGGTGGTTTTTATTATTAAGTCACACTGGAATGGCAGTTGTCTGTGATTTAGATCAAATATCTCACATATGTTTAGATCAGCTAACTAAATCCTAATTGAATGGATAGCTTTATGATAAACTTCCCTTTAAGTGACCTAAAATGACACATATTGACATACAACAAAATATACCAGGACTGCCAAAAAGATAAGATCTTGGAAAAGTAATTTGTTTTTGTTTTTTTAATGTCTTGTATTACAAATTCTACAGAAGAAAAAAAGAGGAACTCATTAATACCAACATCCCTGTTGTCAAATATGCTGTGTAGCTATCGTTTTTTTTTTTTTGCAGGGCATTCTTTTTGAAAATATCCTCCAAGAGTCTAATCTACTGTTTATTGCATGTTCATATGTATAGAAGTATTCATAGTGCTCATTCTTGCAGACCATGGAAGTTGTATAAAGTGCCACTGAAATATAGTAGAAGGTAATACGGTTTGTTATAGTAAAAGGAGTAGTATAATATTATTATTAACTGACTTTCTCAGTATTTTTGATCAAAGCAATCCTATGCCTAAAATGTAAACCTCATGATGAAGTGGCTCATTGGACACATGTTGATATACGGAGATCAGATTCACAATTTCCTGTAAACTGTGTACTGATGTTTGTTATTTAAGTCACGGATGAAAAGTGGAACTGTGGTAAGTCTGGAGACATAGGAAAGACAAGAGAGGGAAGTGAGACTATTCAAAGGAAAGCCAGTTATAACTTGACACTGTCCTGTAGTGAGGGGTCAAACTGAAGGAAAGATGAAATGAAACTGTGCATTAAATCCATTTGAAAAAAAGTGCATTCACTAGAGTGCAGATCTCTGCCTCTGGTTTCTTACAACAACACAGTCAAAAAAGACAGGATATTTATTAGCTGTGAGCTATTAGCCACACACACGATGGAGTAAAGAGACCAACAGTCATGACGGTATTAAACAAACAATAAACTCAATTTTCCCAAAATTTGAATCATCACAACCACAAGACCTTTAACATACAGTGATGAATACAACAAAATATTGGTCTTATTGGTCCAGTAGTATGGGAGATTAGCCATGGAAAACAAGGAAATGTAAAGGTAGGACCGTCCTTGGGTTCATACGCATATCTTGTGTTCTACCATCAGATACGGTCAAAAGGGTTTCATTAGTGTAATTGTAAACTCTGTGGGCAGTTTATTTGTTGCTGTTATGGGACACATGCACATGTAAAATAATAAAATCAAGCCTTGACCAACACAACAAACATCAGTCCTTAGCAACTGGCTCATAAAACATAGCTCTATCAACTCTTCAGATTACTTTCACCTCACTAAGATACACATATATGCAATCATGCGGTTGATCTTTAAAGGTATTATGGTACTTCTGTTCTGCTGAGTAGGCCTACTGTAGCAGCAGTATTATGATGAATTTTTGAAGCTCACAGAGTCACACTTTGATGTAAAGTTCACAGCAAAGAGGGCTAATGACCTTATTTCACACTTTGTTGTTGTACATTTGTTTAAAACATCTGTGTCATATAATCATACTGTATTAAATACTACTATAACATGCTAATATCAAGTCCTAGCAAATATTTATATATATTGTGCAAAGGTGTCAACCCAGAGGCCAAAAGCTGCAACAACCACAAGTTACCAGTGATGGTGGTCCGGGATAATTTAAAGTTTGTTGTAGAGTTTTAATTTTGCTGTCTATACGCTGGCTACAGCCAACCAAAAGCATACTTGGCATTGTCATAACATGACAAATAAAAACATTTGTTTTTTTTCAAAGATTTCACTTTGGTAATTTTTCCTCCAAAACAGCTACTTGGTACTTCTTCTGAGGATAAAACTTAATGAATTACATTGTATCTGCTTCCATAGTACTTAGTCTTCAAGAAATTAGTCTTTCTCTTGGTATAAAATGTATTGGCTGTCAGGGTTGGGGAAACACCACCCAAGTGCAGTAAATCAAGGGGAGCAGGTAAAGGTGAAAAAACTAAAAGCGAGCTTTATTCAAAAGCTGTTGATGAAAAACACTTAGCTCCAGACATGAAGGGCAACAGGAACAGGCAGGTAACATGGACAAGATCAGGGAAGAAATGATGACTGAACAACAGATAAAAGGAAAACAGGGACTAAATACACATGGGTAATCACAAGACAAGAGACAGCTGGAAGGGGGAGGAGAAACACAGGGGCAACAGGTGAACACAATGATGCAATCAGGCACAGGAGGGAAACGCAGACAGGAAGTGAAGCTTAACGAGTGACACAGGAGGGGAAAACATTTCAAAATAAAACACACAACACAAAGACATGACAGATACGAAACTTTATTTGTTTTAATTTAATATTGTACCACTAATAACACTTATATAAGGTGTATTTTATGTTAAGATCATTGTCATAACAGCTATTAATGTTCATGTCAAACTCCATGGACCATAAAAGTGAATACATTTATATTCAAGACTTTAAAAAAGATTTCAAAGATTCAAGATTTTAAACCAGAGAAGTTAATACCTCTTAAAAAGAGAGACAGGAAACATGAAATGTCAATCAATCAACCCGTAAATAAAGCTTGATGTAGGGATGTTCACAAACCATCATTATAGGTGATAAATGAAATCAAAATTAAAACATTTGTCACTGTTGTTCATACCGAGACATTCTTTCATTTTTCAAAAGAGACCCGTGTAACTGTTATAATTCAAGAAATCAATGTAAAAAAAGTCCCGAAAGGTGAAGTTTTTAATTAAACATGCATTCATTTTCTCCTTTTAACATTGCTGATGTTGTCCGTCATAATCGTGTAGGTAAAGCTTCACATTGTATTAAATGTTGCTGAGTTAAAGCAAAAGATTCACAGTTTAATTCAGTTTTTAAGTAAATAGCACAAGTTCAGATCCTTGAATAAAAACATAGCGATACACAGGGTTACCAGCTAGTTTCATGGTTTTTGGTGAAATTCACACACACACACACACACACACACGCACCCTGAAACACACTCCATTTCATCATGTTAAGGTAAAGTGTTTACTTATATCATAAATTATGCAATTATGAAAATAAGATCAAGTTAGATTCTTGCAAATCATATACAAAGCATTTGGTTGTTTCCAAGTGAAAAACAGGTATTGTTGTTGTTGTTGTTTTGGTGTTGTTCGTCATTGTTTTACACCATTGTTCCACTTCTGTTGTAAGCCCTTGAATACATAACATCTTCACCGTCATCACTGTCGTAGCTGTCATAGCTTTCATTTTGCAAGGACATCTGCTGGAGGAGTCCAAGGACATCTGCTGGAGGAGTCCAAGGACATCTGACACTGCTCTGTGGTAATCCTACCTGCTGCCTCACTGCTGCCTGAGGCCTGCTGCTGCACTGCTCTGCTACACTGCTCTGTGGTAATCCTACCTGCTGCCTCACTGCTGCCTGAGGCCTGCTGCTGCACTGCTCTGCTACACTGCTCTGTGGTAATCCTACCTGCTGCCTCACTACTGCCTGAGGCCTGCTGCTGCACTGCTCTGCTACACTGCTCTGTGGTAATCCTACCTGCTGCCTCACTGTTGCCTGAGGCCTGCTGCTACACTGCTCTGTGGTAATTCTATCTGCTGCTTCACTGCTGCTTGCTGCCTATGGCGTGCTGCTACACTGCTCTGTGGAAACCCCATCTGCTGTTTCATTGCTGTCCCATGCGTCATGTACTCCTCTTACCCTGCCTAGCCTGCTTGCTTGCTGGCCCTTTGGTTAATTAGCCTGCTTGCCTGCTATCCCTTTGATTAATTAGCCTGCTAGCCCCTTGGTTAGCTATCCACATTCCCTGCCAGCTAATCTAGCCAGCCTCTGCCTGCTATCTGCTCACCAGTGCCTGCTAATGTTTCTGGTGGTTACTTGCTAACACTCATGTAGACTATGGACTAACAAGTCCGTGACTGTGGATATACAACTTGTGGGTGAGTGTGACCTAACTTATCCAGCTAACTGTGCTAACTGTTAGCAGCAACTTTTTTTCCTCGAACCTAGCATGGCCTGCCTCAAACTATTCAATGTCCTCCTTCTCCTTGCTTTCCTCCTTACTGTCTCGCCCCCCTCATCAGTTGCGCACATGGGGAAGTTGATATTCTTCGACCCCCCTCATTTGCCTGACCATCAAACTGACTCAGTCAACATCTATAATAGAGACTTGGCTTCCCTGCTGTTTACACTGTCTCTGGGGTCACCATCAATTGTAAACATTACTATTCCTCCTCTGTCTTCATGTTATGTTATGAGTCTTCTCAGCAATATGATTATTTTACCTTCTAATCTTCCTACACTTGACAAATGTAAACACAATGACTCATCCTCCCTTTGCCGTGCTCTGATTGTGTTACTACTCATAATCTCTGGTAATGTTCATGTCAACCCTGGTCCTTTTGATACTGTTCCCCCTCTCAATGGTTTTCAGTCACATGATCTCTGTTTCCATGATTTTTGTGTTAGAAACAATATGGGTTTTCTGCATGTAAATGTAAGAAGCTTGGTGCCAAAAATGGACCAACTTAAAGTCTGGGTGGAATCCTCCAATCCCCATGTCCTTGTCCTGACTGAGACATGGCTCCGTAATTCTGTCTCCTATCCTGATACCAACATTAATGGCTATAATCTATTCCGCCAAGACAGATCATCTAAAGGTGGAGGAGTAGCAATCTACTCTAAAGAACAACTACACTGCTCAGTGGTACTTGCCAAGTCTATTCCGAAACAGTTTGATCTCTTGATCATTCAGATAAGGCTATCGAATAATTTTTGTATTACAGTGGCTGGCTGTTATCGCCCCCCCTCAGCCCCTGCATGTACTCTTGAGGCTCTTAGTAGAGCACTGGCACCTTTCACTAAGTCTGAGCTTGTTCTGCTTGGTGATCTCAATTGGGACATGCTTAGGCCTCCTGAGAAAGTCATACAGCAGTTAGACTCCCTTAATCTCCAGCAAATTATCACCCAACCAACCAGGCTCAACTCCAACTGTCCGGAGAAAGCTACCTTGCTGGATGTAATTCTTACTAACACTCCCCATATGTATCAATCTGGTGTGTTCTGCAGCGACCTCAGTGACCACTGTTTTATAGCCTGCATTCGCAAAAACATCTCCACCAAACAGCCCATTACCATCAGCATTAAGCGCTGTCTAAAGCATTTTAACACCCAAGCTTTCCTCCATGACCTGGCCAATATTAACTGGCACAGAGTCAGCCTGGTTCCCTCTGTGAATGATGCGTGGTCTCTGTTCAAAGACCAGCTTAGTGCTGTGGTCAATAAGCATGCCCCCCTCAAGAAACAACGGTTGAAAAATCGTCACAGCCCCTGGTTCACACAAGAGCTCACATCTCTTCTCCATCAAAAGAATGCTGCATGGAGAAAAGCCCGTCTATCAAAGTCTCCCACAGACTTCCTCAAATTCCGGCAACTCCGCAATAAGGCTACACAAGCCGTACGCCAGGCCAAATCTGGTTACTTCAAGGCTCAATTCACACAATGTAGCTCCGATCCGAATGCTTTCTGGAAAACAGTAAGAAAACTTCAGAACAAGCCCTCAGCCATGCCTGTTTCACTCAAAGTCAATGATCTTGTCATCTCAGATAAGACTGCAATGGCAGATACTTTCAATAGTCACTTTGTAAAGTCTGGCTTTGTCTTTGAGAACACACTGTCCAAAGGCCCTACTATATCGCCTTCCACAGCCCATAGTCTTCTAAGCCCCCCACACCTGCACCCTCCCACACACAGCTTCTCCTTTCGGCCTCTTACAGAGGGGGAGGTTTTAAAGGAACTGTCTGCTCTAGACCCCAAAAAATCAGCTGGGTCTGACAACCTTCCCGCATTTTTTATTAAAACTGCAGCTCCCATCATTGCAGCACCCATAACCAAACTCTTCAATCACTCATTCCACACGGCTGAAATACCCTTTGACTGGAAAGAAGCCATCGTCCTGCCCTTGTTTAAAGGTGGTGAGCAGTCAGATCCAAATAGCTACAGACCCATCTCCATCCTGCCCTGTGTGTCCAAGGTATTTGAGAAGCTTGTGAACAATCAGCTCACTAACTATCTTAATACTTTTGGTATACTCTCTGACGCACAGTCTGGGTTCCGCGCTGGGTATGGGTGCACAACAGCCACTTTAAAGGTATTAAATGACATTACATCCACGCTAGACACCAAACAACATTGTGCTGCTATTTTCATTGACCTTGCAAAGGCCTTTGACACTGTTGACCATCCCACCCTCATCAGCAGGCTGAGTAGTATTGGGGTCATAGGTCACTCGCTGGCTTGGTTCTCTCACTATCTATCTCACCGGGTGCAACGCGTAAGGTTCGATAACTCACTCTCTCACTCCCTCTCTGTCACAAAGGGTGTTCCTCAAGGTTCTATACTTGGCCCATCACTGTTTTCCATCTATATCAATAACATTCCCCTAGCTGCTGGCAATTCACTCATTCACCTTTATGCCGATGACACCATCTTATATGCCTCTGGTCCTTCTCCCTCCTCTGTCCAATCCACGCTCCAGGATAGCTTTCTCCAGGTACAACATGCCTTTACACAACTGAAACTGTCACTCAACACAACTAAGACAAAAGCCATGTGGTTTCATCGGAAGGGTGTACCCTCTCCGTCTCCCTTAAACATCTCCACCTGTGAGGGGGCAATCTTGGAGCAAGTCTCCACCTACAAATACCTGGGTATCTGGTTAGACACTACAATATGTTTTTCACATCACATCTCCCAGTTACAGTCTAAGGTGCGGGCTAAACTTGGTTTCCTTTACCGCCACCGCCACTCTTTCACTTCCTCTTCTAAACTCACGCTTATAAAAATGACTATTCTCCCCACACTTGATTTCGGTGACACTATCTATAGAACTGCCTCTAAGGGCACTCTTGCTAAACTGGACACACTCTATCACTCTGCCATCCGTTTTGCTACAAACGCCCCCCTAAATACTCATCACTGCAGTCTTTACTCTCTGGTAAATTGGCCATCGCTTCATACTCGTCGTCATATTCACTGGCTCACTCTCATTTACAAGACCATCCTTCATCAGACACCCCCCTATTTGTCCCGCCTGCTGCATCGTCTACCTACCACATATAACACTCGGTCCTCTCTTCGCATCCTGCTAACAACCCCTCAAACTAGATCCTCACTCGGCCTTGCATCATTCCAGTCAGCTGCTGCCACAGACTGGAACGCACTACAAACACACCTCAAACTGGTCACTTTCATTTCCATTCCGGCCTTCAAACACTCCATCTCACACCATCTCACTGATCCCTGCAAGTGTTTCCCCTCCGTCTAATCCTTCAGCTCAGTCTCCCATTTGTGCACCTAGGCCCGCTGATTTAATGGTTTTAATGATTTTGTATAACCAATCCTTGTTTTCTATGTCTTTGTATGTTTTTTAAGTGTCACCTATTTTTGTTTTATGTCAGGCCATCTTTGTAAATAAGAACTTGTTCTTAATGATCTGCCTGGTAAAATAAAGGTAAAATAAAATTTTCATCCTCCTGTAGGGAATGAAGATAATTACTTTATATCAATGATACCACACCTAAAGCCTCAACCATGAACAACAGAATGGGCAACAGTTTTTCCATTCAAACCCATGTATTAGAAGGGTGGAGTATGACGCTGTATGTATATTTTAATAGCTGACACATATTTGGTATCTCCTGAATAACTCTCCTCCGATTCTTTGTCCACTTAACTGCGCTAATGAAAAACCCAAGCTCAATTATAATTTATTAAAGAACTTGGCAAGTGTGTCACTCAGGAGATATGTCTAAGAATGTGGAGGTTGTAAAGTGAGTTCAGTACATAAGACTTTAATTACATTAAAACATGGGTTATTTTGCATGATATCTCTTACCCCACATAACACGCAGGGTCACCTTTTAAGATTTGTCTTACATATGTACAACTGCAAAATGTAATGCTATAATGGCTGTTGGCTGATGACAAACCTTTATCACTGAGGTAATAACAGGAAGGTCCAAATGTAACAATGCTGCTGTGTTATATGCACCTTGTCGAGCGTTTCCTCTCAGTCGCATGTCATCAGACACGCCCTGCAGCTGTGTGACCCAACCTGGAGCAAATCAGCTGAATATTACACAACAGAAACAAGTGTATGTCATGAATTTTGCTAATAATTCTAAATATGCTCATTTTGAGACTTACTCTGGTTAGGGCAGATGATGACAGGATTATCTCTGAAACCAAATAAAAACCAAAATATTAGAAACAGACCACTACAAAATATTTATGATGGAAAACTAGTTTTCTGTAGTCCCCGAATATATATCAACCAACATTAAATGTAATGTTAAGTGTATTTCTCATAATGTATTTCAAACGGCTTATTGCCAATGTGAGCAGTGGGAATAAACCATACCCATGGATTGTTTCTGATGGAGTTTCCTTAACTATACAATCAGTTTACATTGTGTTGTTTGAATAAATGACCAATCAATGTTCCAACATCAGATCTTACCTCTGCTCCTCCTCAGGTATTTTCACATTCTCCACAATGCTGTTTCGGGGTTGAGTTTCAGGCCCAACGATATCCGTCTGGCTGAGGATGTTCTCGTCTGCACTGCCTCTCCGACAGAGTTTTCTACAGCATTTGGCCCGCGAGAAAAACCGTGAGCTTAACTCAAACATGCAAAAATGCAACATTGTTGAACTGATTCAAAGTATTAGCAGTATTTCAAATGAGGGAATAAGAAAGGTTTGTGTTTTAATGTCATTAAAACAATAGCCTTAGTGAACACCTGACAGGGAAGTCATGCTATTTAAATTTGAAAGTCCTAAAAATGTATTTGTTAAAACTCAGGTTGTTTATGAATACTGGAGACTCTAATCTAAGGTTTCGTTCAAATTGAATCTCCAAATTTGATGACATAATCGTGTTACAAATGGAAGTGAGGGTTAGGGTTAGTAAACAATGACAAAAGCTGCTGGCTTTCACATTAATCGTTGTCTCAACATGTAAAATGTATACATTACTGGCTTTTTTCTTTGAAGAATCATACTATCCACCTCTCTGGGCTTTGGTTTCAGGAATGGCGACTTTGGTTGTGCCAGCAGCAGGCGCTCTCTCCCGGGTGCCCCAGGACACGTTGTTCATGTTGACCATGCTGTAAATAGTCAGCAGCAGGTAGGCACTAGGGATGCAGATGATGTAAAGGAGGCCATAACACACTAGGCCAATCTCCTGAGGATGCATGATGGCAGTAATGATGTAAAACATGCCGAGGGAGATGAGGAACATGCTGCTTGGAGTCAGGATGGTTTGGTCCTTCACCATATTGCCTGATGGAAGAGAAACAGATGGAAAATGCCGCTTAGAAGCAAGAATGATTTGATGATAACCAGGTGTTGTAGATTGTTGTGTGAGTGTACCTATTATGGTAAGTCCTGATTTCATCATGAGGAAGGCATACAGGACGCTCATGACTGCCGCAATACGAAGCTGAGTGTCTGACTTGATCTTGTAGCTAATGGCGAGGAAGATAGCAGGAGGTATCACAGCCATGGCCAGAGCAATGTTGGGGTGAACGTCAAGCAGCACAGTCAATGTACCTGAATGATTGACGGGAAGCAAACAAAATAACTGGCTAAACAACCACATATATGTAAGCATCACCTGATTTATGAAACCACATCCGCATTAAGGCTATAAGGCTTTAATTATACCTAAATGCTGTGATTATCCTTTTATGTGTTTGCTTGGTGTTATACATGTAAATGAAACTAAAAGTGTCATTCAATAAGCATCGACTAATTTCCCCTGTTGTCTTGCTATGCCTTTCTAATGTGGCAGAAAATAAACAAAAAAACAGCCTGACCTGCAATCATAAGGACAACGGTGGAAGGTGCCAGAATGGACAAGCCCAAAACGAGGAGCTGGGTAGAGCATGTACGGTCTGGAGATGGACGGGTTCCTCTGGATAATCATGGTAGCAGCGCCAAGCAAGTCCACAATGTTGGCCATGGTGGACGGCCCCCATCGTCGACGCTGGAAATGGCAAGTGAACATTAGCATGAATTATACCGTAAAATGTTGATAAAATCACATAATGAACAGAACAACAGCTGCGGGCCCAGAATTAGCACAGCCCTGGGCCAACATATCTGAATCTCATTTCATTTTGATTGATTCTTCTCACCTGGTTGTAGAACTCTTTAAAGTCCTCCGGAGCGTTGGTCAGAAACTGCGTTATACTCCACTCTCCATCCCTGCTTCAACAGCAAAGTATAGAGCCAGCTGTCCTCACCTTCAGGATCACAACGCATCAGTGTCCGTGTCAAAATCCACCTTAACCACTATGCCATTTACTTTTATTTACAGGTTTGTGCCCTGAATCCACATATCTACAGATTTTCTCATGTAATATAGTTCTGGTTTGGTTCAGACTTTTACATTTATCTATTACACTTTCACAGCAGAGTCTAGAGTAAGGCAGAATGCTCCTACGGTTGTTCAGATACCTTGGTCATACTGGATGTAGTGTTGAGCCTTTGAAGACTTGATGGTGTATTTCTTCATCACATTGTCATCCATCAGTGCCGATGATCTGAAAAGACTGACGCATCCGGGGCTGCACAACACACAGCCAAACACATGCTCTGCTGTCTTGTGAAGCCAGTGACCCACTGCATATTCAAACTTTTGGTACCACACCATTGGACCTGCAAGGGAAATAAAGACTTACTGTTACTGAAACCTGTCGTGGTGCATTTGTCTGATACAATTCTTTGAGTTTAATGATGAAATTATGCAGTGTGCTCTGGGTGTTGCAATTTAATAATCTGTAAAATAAACAATTGCTGGGTTTGTTGGTATATACAGTATTTAAACTCCTTGTACTTGTTTTTTTATTGATACAACCATCAATCACAGTTTTTTCCAGATGTCTTCCTTTCGCTGTTATATCCAATTTGACCAACCTGATCCAGTGGGGTGAATCCTGCCACAGTCTGCCCCAACACGTGGGTACATTTTCAGACGATCAATGAGCAGCATCACAGCAGCCGGTTGGAAGTGTCCCCATCTAAAGCCAGGAAGTAGGTGTTGTTTTTCTCCTTCTGGAGAACAGAAATAGTTCTTTGGCTTACATTTAGTACACTCTCATGTAAAATTATTGTAACACAAACACTGGTTCATGTGTGCGCGAATTAGTTTGCAATCTCATCTAACCTGAAACTTTTCAGCTCATCCTCGTCACCTCCTTTTCCCCACCTTTTGTAATACTTGGTCGAAACTTTCCAGTCCAGGAGATAGTACAAGTACATGACCTGTAAGATATTGAATGCTATTCAGAAAATACACTTTTTCAAAGCTACACAATGTTTCAAACTGGATACTAATCAAAGCCTGTGGCACAATTTTCTCCACCTGAGACCATCTCTTCTTGTGGCGTACGAGTTGCTTGTCCTTGTAGTGAACCACCAAAAGGCATGGTTCGCACCAGACGCCCTCCATATGGCGTCATCATAATCTTCTGATCAGGAAAACGCTGCTGCTTTTTGAAGAGGCCCTTATCGATGTTTTCAAAGATACTGATGACAGGATGAAAGATACTTGGGTTTCATTGAACAGGGTTAATCTGTTACGGTCAAACATTGTACCGCAATGTCTCATTCTTTTTTTTTTTTTCTCAAACTAAATCTCATAGTTTTTACCTGTAAAATTCTCTGATAATTTCCACAAGCATCTCTGCATATTGGTTGACGTCCCCGACTACCGGGAACATCTCTGAAGGCATCGTCAAAGTAAATATGGGCTTCAAAGTTCACATCATTTACTTTTCCTTCCTTCCTTGGCCTGTACTTGTCCAGTCTGGTGGGTTACAAGTATCACAAAAAGCTGCTGTAATGAGGTTGCTTTAGACTGCTGTTGTTTCCCAAGAGCAGGTAAATCCATGCCCATAGCTTGTTTCTTTAAACTCACCTGAATAGAGAAATAACAATCTTTATCATTTCGTCGTAAGTTTCATGCCACATGGTAGCACAAAGAAACACATTTACTGGGTATAGTGTTGTGAATCTGGAAAGGACAAGATTACATGGTTGACAATTGAGTATTACACTGAAAAACTGCCCAAAATCCCACATACACAAGAGCTGTAATCCTGCAATATAGCAAATAATTAATTGTGACCCTTACACACATCTACAGTAAACCATCATGATGAGCAAATTGAGGATGTTTTCTTGGCATACTGTCTGTCAACCAGGCCTGTAGTATGACTATTTCAGACATGATACCCAACATATACTCCCATATCAATTGTGTTGAGGCCTGGAAATATGTAGTTGGAATATCAATTATGGAACTACTTGTTGTTTTGTTTTGCAGTCTTTGTTAAAGATCAAATTAATTATGTGAAACTTGTTGCTGTTGTTCTGTAACATGTGGTTACATGTGCTAACATGTGGTTACAATTCAAAGGAATTTAAAAGTAAAAATTAGACATACCTATAAAACACGCCTGTATTTGAAAGCTTGGGATTCTTCAAACAACGTACTATAATCACAATTTGCATCATACCTAATTTCCTGTCGGACTCCCTGATGTTATTTTTTCTACACATTTGTAATATTTTTTTATTCAAGACATCTTTATCTCAATTTGATCTTAAACTACTAAAATCAGAAACATAACTTCATCATACCCAAACTTAAAACTAGGTCCCATGATCCTCACTAGGTTATGCCTGATCATCCCCACAAACATTAACACACAGCAACCAGACTTACCTCTTCTGCTTTCTGGAAGTCTGGATGTCAAATCGAGTTTTAAGAAGAAGTGACTGCTCTAAAAATCCTCCCTCATACAGCCTTCGAATTAAAAAGTCCTGGGTCCTCTGGATGCGATACAGACTGAGTACCAGATGTGGACAGTGGCCAAGACAAGACCAAGCCACCAGGACACTGCTGCACCTGAGGAATGATGGAAGAAAGGATTAAAAGAACCTAGCAACTATACATCTTCAGACTGTAAGGCAATCATTAATCCATGACAGTCTGAGTTACTTTTTGATACAATACATTGGTGACCTTTATTGTATTCTACGATCCAAACCAGCTTTTGTTTCTCTTAGTCATTCCATAATTTTCACATAATGCCACAAGAGAAAATGTGACAGCCAAATAAGGTAAATGTTTTAGGGCGACATTGTTTTTAAAAAAAGCAGATGCCAAAAAGGACATTGTGACCTAAAGGCATTGCTTTGAACTCTAAATGTAAATGAATGATAACTGTATACCTGAAAACTTAAAAATATTAAAATATTCATTAGTTATCTCTTAATGTATGGTGTCACTGTGAAGCACCAGGTTATTACCTGTCAGTATGCCAATGTCAAGTATATTGGACATGTCCAGGAAGCACAGAGTGTGTGTAACATCATAAACCAGATGTTGGAACACACTGCCTATCAGCTTTTGGTTCCTTCCATCTACAACTCCATTGCAGTAGACTGTGAAGTTGATTGCAGCTCCATTTAGAACTGTTTTATAGTCTTGATAGTAAACGATAACCGGGACGATGAACATAACCATGACAGCCTAAGAGGCCAAGTACAGAGGCAGGATGAAGCATCGTCGCAGGGCATGCATCTTGCAGGCTATCAGAGAGAACCAGTGGCAGAGTGCAGAGGAGATCAGCTGGACCCCAATGATGATGGCTATAATCTTTGTCTCATGACTTGGGATTGATGTCACAATACTCCAGTTTATTTTGTCCAGAGGAATGTAAGCACCGAGCACACAGGCGGTCACCCCAATCCTGAGCAGGCTGGAGAGGATGTTCAGTAAGTTCTGGCACTTCTTCATGTCTCTAAACAGCAACCTGAGGAAGACGGAGTTGCTGTTCTCGCTGATCAGTCTCAAGTAGCCCCCCACCAGTTGAAAGACACCAAGAAGGCTCCACCAACAGCCAGACCCACCCAAATGGCCATCTTTTTATCAACAGGATCCTTTGTGATGTACAAGTAGAGGAACAGGATGTAACCAAGCAGAATGAGGATGAAGGCGGTGATGGATGTGACTAGGAAGCATTTCCTTTCTTTGGCAGTGCCCTAAGTGATAATCTGTAAGAGCGCAGAGAAGACAGCTACCTCTACAAGTTTTGAAGTTGTTATTTGGACTTTGGTGTGAACATGAACAGACAAAATGTGTTGTTCAGAGAGTTCAAAAAACCTGTTATCTGTTTTAAGGTTGTTGCTCTGACTACAGCGGTCGCCCATATGAACTTTTCCATTCTGGAACTATTATTATTATAATTATTCTGACACTATATGAATTAACCAAAAAGGCATTTAGCTATTTATGTGAAACAACATTTGTTTATCCACCTAAGTTAAATAGTTTATTCCTCGGCCCTTCCAACATGATGTATGAAAATCTGGCAAACGGTTTTTCCATGATAGACAAACAAACCCAGCTGAAAACATAACCTCCTTTTGCAGAGGAAACAGCCCACAACGTCTTAAAACGTTATGAAGCATGCCGTACAAGAGAGTGACAATAAGAACATTTTCTGGCAACACTCACTTTTATTGTGACACCAACACCTCCAGGCCTTCAATTGGGTCATAACACATAATATTACAAAAATCCTTTAAATAAGTGCGAACATTTTAAAAAAAGCTTAATAATTTGCTGACAATTATAACATAAAAATAATAACATTTTGTCTGCTGTATTTTCACTACTGAACATTTTGTTAGCAGATAACAATAATTATTCTACATTTTGTACTGAAACCTTTTCTTAAATCACATGAAGTTGGGCTAACAATTCTCACGTACAGCTGGTTGTATGTGCGCGTGTTAATTATTAAATGTGTCACAATTATATTGCTTCTGAACTATCACTTCATGTGTTGTTAGGCGTAGTCATACAGTCACAGAGCAGGAGCTTCAACATGTTTGTGTTTTACTGTTTTATAGAACGTCTGCGCCCTGAGGGTGGATGTACTCGGAGTAGCAAAGTTAAGTATAAACATTTTTATATAATTGACTAAACTTATTCTAGTCTTACAAGTTAGACAGCCAGAGGAATTCACGTACCTAAAAATGATATCATGTCAACTCCAAGATGATGTGAGCATGAAAAGCCCCCAGTGGGATGAAATACTGTGGTTTAGAAGCTAAAGTATAAAGACTAAAATATAAGTAAATATAGCTTTAAATATTAATTTAAGTGTGTCTAAAACATGTAATACAATGTATGTCTCTCTTTCATATGTTAAACCAAATAATTTAGCTATATACAGTAACTTTTGCATAAAGGTCACATTTAATATTCATATGTAAAGAGTCATTAAACACTTTGTTATAAAGAGCTTTATAAAACAGAACAGCCACAAAAATATAACAAACAGAACAACCTCTTAACACTTGTCATTATATTTAATGTAAAAATAAACTGCATAAAACAGATTTTCACTTCCCTGAGTTCATCCTTTTTGTTCTTCATTAAAGGAACATTATAAAGATACTTATTTTTGGTAATGCTGATTTGGGCCAGCAGCTTCCTTTTTACCCATCAGAATATAACTTCAATAGGAGTTTCATCGTATTATATGTAGTGCAATCAAGTACATTTTTCTACAGTATGATACAGATTTGGACATTCTCATACTTCTTAGACCATTAAAATTACTTCATTAGTTTGTCTGTAATAGTATCATTGCTCTTCATATTGTTCATATTGTGTCTTAATTATTAATCCCGTCATCTTTAAATTACAGTGCAAGTTACAGTGCATAAAACACAAAAGTCAAAGATATGTGCATTACAACATACCTTCAGAAGGATATTTCAATAGCACTCACAGTGAAATCTTGCAAACAAACTCACAAATACTCACACACACAAATAAATATGTTTTAAAGACTTTAAAACGGTCTTGTTCTGTCCCTGATATGTTCTTTTTATAAAGCATTTCAACTAGAATATCTGCTGACCACTTTGTGACAAGTGTGTTCAGTAATAGCTCTTCATAAATAAAATGTGCTTGACTACGTAAACTTAAATAATATATGCATACGAAAGACAATTTGGGAAAGCCTATATGGTGTATTTTTGTGATATAAAGTTTTTTAGACAGAGTCTGTGTTTACACCTGAGTGCCTCCATTATTACTTCTGGTGTAAAGATCAACATCAGACAAATCAGAGTCTGAGTCTGAGTCTGAGTCATGGTTATAGTCGGAGGTGGAGACAGTTTCAGAGACAGATGCGACCTAGGAGGAGAGAAAAGAGACATCAGTTCACATAATTGCTACCGCACAAACAATTCTGATGTTGTACAACTATTTGTACAGGTCCGATCAAAGACGCACAAGGGTGTGATTGCACTTACGTCAAAACATTCAAACTATCTTAGCTTCATTGTTTAAAGTCTTGCGTGACAATTCAAGGTTATTTTCTCTTAATAGCAACTTAACTTAAGTGTCCCTTGAGGGGATAAATGTCTATTTTAAAAGTAACAATGAGTGTTGTTAGGATTCATCATGATGTTAAATTGTACAACCCCTTATCACAGTGCTCAACCTCACTAAGCTTTCCCACAGAATTGTGTGTACTAGCACTTTGTACAACAATCAAAGCTGAAAATATATTGAATGTTCTGTTTTCATTGCAAGTGTTTGCATCTAATAGTAGTAGCTGAAACAACAATACCGGTTGTAAATACCTTTTTGCATGGCAGGCATGGTTCTTCTGTGTCATGTTTTGGCTGTATGGTCTCTGTGCCCAGAAAGGCCACATAATGGATCAGAGTACAGATTCTGGATGGAGAAAAATTTTTTAAAAATAAAATACATAATTTTTTACAAAAACCCTTTTGAGGAAAATCAAGATAATTTAATGCAAGTCACCTGTGGTAGAACATAGTAATGAACTGGATTATAACTGATGTTGCAAATCCCAGAATGAACATGAAGCCAATGGGTTCAATTTTCACATTTTCCCCAGTATACTCCAACTGAAGGTTGATCTTGGGCAGCTCAATGGAGAAGGTGGCTTCATATAACTGGAGGGTAAATGTTGCCACCAACCACAGGGCGTTCAGGATGAAGAAGGCAAAGTTTATCTGTGTAAGGAAATATATGAGGTCAATTTAAGAGTAATTGCACAGTGATGTCTGTATTTCAGCTCCCCACACCTACCTTGTTTCTCAGTTCTTGCAGGTCATTGACAATCTTTTTCTGTCTCTCTTTGTCGTCCTGCAGAGGTTCCAGGTATTTCTTCTGAAGCTCTATCCAGAAGCTTTCCTCCTCCTGTGGAGAAACACAGAAACACCTTTAGTTAAATATCACGTTATTTATGCATGTCAAGAAGCAGCGCAAAACTGTTGTAAAGGCCTAAATGTACCAGTTGTCACCTGCATTGGAAAAAAAATAAGGAGGGCTTCATTTTGACACTGTCATTTGGAGGAAGTCGATCGTGCTACCCTGATAAAACGAGACATACATACCTCGTCGAGAGAGCCCTCCACCAGCTGCATATCACGAGACACACTCTGTAATTGTGTCAACCAACCTAGAGAGGAAAATAAGACAGGACATTATTACATGTTATCCGATTTGCAAGTGAAATGGAATGTTTTGGGGACGAGATCATGCAGATCTTTATGATATAGTTTGGACTCACTTTGGGTAGGTGAGTCGAAAACAATGTCCAGCTGCCTGAAACGCAATCAGAAAGAAAGTATTAGTATCACCTCACACTTTGTAATAATGGTACATTTACATTTCAATCTCCATTCCACCTTGAAGACTTACTTCTGTTTCTCCTCTGGGATCCTCACGTCCTCCACAATAGTGTTCTGGGGCTGGAGTACAGGCTGTGGGGTCTCCGGGATCAGGTTCTTCTGGTTGACACCACCTTGAGATGGCTGGTTGGATTTCTTACAGCATTTGCAGCAAGAGACGAACCGTTGGAAGGTGTTTTTGGCTGTACGGGTTAAGATCAGCTTTAGTTAAGTCAGCCCAAACAAAAATACAGATCTAACATTATAACTGGAATGATAATTAACTACTATTTTCAGAGATCTGGCACCTACCTTTTTGGACATTGGTTTGCTTTGCTGCGGGCTCTGGTTTGGCGACTCCAGCCGCAGGTTTTGTCTCACGGGTGCCCCAGGACACATTGTTCATGTTGACCATGGAGTAGATGGTAAGCAAGAGGTAGGCACTTGGGATGCAGAGGATGTAGAGTAAACCGTAGAACACCAGCTGGATTTCCTGAGGATGCATGATCGCTGTGACGATGTAGCAGGGATTCTTGAGATGAGGGACAAAACATGTCCGAGAGATAAAACTCATTGTAATTCTTAAAATGTGTTTAAAAAATGTCCAATAATTTGATTAAACAATAAAACAAGAACTTATTTATACCACAAAATGTGAATTAATGCTTTTTTACACATATATTTTATTTTACATCACCTAGTGTGCTGCCTGAACCCCAAAATACCCTTGTCCGAAAGCAAGTTCCATGACTTTACAATACTTAAATAATTGTTAAAATTAAAATAAAACAAACACAATAGCTACTGTGATCATGTATTTTAAGTAATTATTCAAACTATATAGAAATTTACAATTAAAAATATATATTTATGTACTTTTTACGTGATTGAAATCGCGTCCGGAGTTTCTGTCAACACCATAAGATTTTTCTAAAAATGCAAAAAAACACATTATATTGGCCAACTCATACTCTAAGGACCCCTTTTCCACTTGCTGTTTGGTGGACATGCCATGAGGCCACTGCTCTGGTAAGTAAATATTTCTCATATTTTTCCTTAATTATCTTCTTTTACAAAACCAGCTATGTCACAACCATAGAGTGTCAACACCATGGTCGATAAAATTCAAGGTTTATGTGATTTTATCAAGAAATAAAAGTTTAATATAACGTTATTGTTGAGGCCACTAGCAGCTAGTGATAAACAAGATGGCTTCTGCAAAGAAATCACATGTTATGATGAAAAATTGAAGATATCGTCAACTCCGTAAGACTCCATCAGACGTCAACTCCGTAAGAAATGTTGTCTTATGGAGTTGACCACTTACCTTATGGTGTTGACAAATGGGAACTCAGACACTCAGAGAAAACACACCAATCCAAAGAAAGCCCAGTTACCTCCAGACAATCTCCTCAGTGGTTCACACATTTTTTGAAAACAATTCAAGAATCACGACAGACAAGCAAGACACCATCACAAGAAAAAAAGTGAAACGTCAAAGGATGGTAATGACAGACACAATGCAGAATCTCCACCAGTCATATACTGAGCAAAACCCCAGCATTCGCCTGAGTTATTCCTCTTTCTGTGCACTACGTCCCTTCTACATAACACCACCCAAAACCTCAGATCGAAACACTTGTCAGTGCCAGATCCATGAAAACGCCACGCTCATGCTTGATGTTTTGAAATCTTTCCAGGCTGTGTCAACCAGCAAGCTTAAAGAGAGTTTTCAGCTTGTCTGTTGTTCTCCACCAAGTGAATCGTGTCTATTGCGCACCTGTGCAAGATGCCTTCACAAATCATCAAGTCTGCCTTTAGAGCAAGGGAAAACAAAAGTGGACTGGAAGCAGTGGGAATGGGTCGAAGAGAAAACAGAGGATGGAGTTCACTTTCATACCAGACTACAGAAACGTACGGGTACTCTGTCGGAGCTGATGGATCTCTACCAAGACAAATTAAGAAACGAAACAACCACCCATGTCCATTTTGTTCAAAATCAATCCAAAGAGTACCGAAACATGATTGAAAATTGCAATGAAAGAACAGTGATTGTGCATATCGATTTCTCTGAAGCATGGAAATGCAAATACAGCTCCGAAGTACAATCCTGCCACTATGGCCAAAATCTCCCACTGATAACGCTCCATACAGGCATGTTTTACACCAAGCAAGAAAAACAAGCTTTTTGCACAATTTCCGAGTCCAAGCGCCAAGACGCAGCAGCAATATGGACCTACATGGATGAAGTTCTGAAGGACATTCATACCAGATTCCCCCACATTGACACAATTCACTTTTGGTCTGATGGTCCAAGTAAACAATACAAAAATAAAAAGAACTTTCTCCTCCTCTCCACCATCCCTCCTCGACTGGGGTTCAACAATGTAACATGGAACTTCTTCCCTACATCCCACGGAAAGGTCGCCCCGGATGGTATTGGGGCAACAGTTAAGCGGTGTGCTGACAGAATGGTTCTTGGAGGAGTGGACATCGTCAATGGCATGACTTTTCATCAGCTTGTGTCCAGCAGGCTAAGTGGAGTCCACCTACACTATGTCAGCACTGCTGATTTCCTGGCTTATGATGCTGTCCTCCCCAAGTCCCTACGACCCATCTCAGGAACAAGAAAGGTTCATCAAGTGGTAGCTCGGGGCAATACCATCTACTGTAGGCATAGTTCATGCTTTTGTAATGAGCCACAAATCTGCCGCTGTTTTAATCCAGTTGCACACCACCACAATCCAGTTGCACACCACACCACACCACACACACCACAGCATGCAGATGAGCATCGGGCTGTTCAGAGTCCTCTTGCCATGTTAGTGGAGGCAATGGAGGAGGAGCCGACCAGAGCACCTGAGGGCTTAATGTCAGCAGTGGGGCCGAGTGACATCAACACAGAGGATTGGCTTGCTGTGGTTTATGACTACAATTGGTGGCTGGCTAAAGTGCTTAAAACAGATCAAGAACAAGGGGATGTTCAAGTGGATTTTTTCCACCCTCATGGGCCATGTAGTCGTTTCCAAAGGAAACAAGGGTGCCAGGATGTCTGCTATGTTCCATCTACTGACATCACAGTCAAAATTCACCCATCATTACCAGTCCGCACAAGCCGCAAAAGGGATATCTACCAGCTCTCCTCAGAGGTCATGGACTTCCTAGATGAGGACCTTTTCAATCGGTTGTTGCCAGGTGTTTAAATTCATGCCATGATATAAGATGAGTTCAAGATTTACAGAGAATTTTCCATTTCCAAAGGCTGAATTAATGAATATTCTTAGTGTTTTTCTCCATGATCTGTAAATTTGATGAGTTTATGGACTGTTCAAGAGATCTGATATGAGTTTATGGACTGTTCAAAAGATCCAATATGAGTTTATGGACTGTTCAATAGATCCAATATGAGTTTATGGACTGTTCAATAGATCAGATATGAGTTTATGGACTTTTCAAGAGATCCGATATGCCTACTGCCAAGTTCCTGTTTTTAAAGTGGGTGTGAGTGCAAAAATAACGATTGATATTAAATGGCCTTTTATCCTGAAATGTTACAGTTGAAAAGTTGAGTTTTTGAAGTTCAATGGCCATGTTAAATGAAGTTATCTCCAGTTCTCTTCTAATTCGTCAACACCGTAAGATGTGCGTCAACACCGTAAACAGCTGGTCAACTCCATAAGATGAGTTTTCTGTTCATTTTTGTTTTTAAAAAGATATTTTATTACATTTTCTCACATTATCTCAACAAAAGCACTGCATTTCCTAAATAAATGTGTAATTTCTGTATTGCTGACTAACATTGTTTGTTTTTGAGATTAAAAAATAAATGTGAACATGTATATTTCCCCAGTTATAATAATTGGCAGCTTGATAATATATATATTTTAAAGTAATAGTATTAGTTTAAAAACATGGATTGAATAACACAGATTAAAATAACCTCCAGTAGTCAAAATAACTGCAATAAGTTTATTCAAAATACATATTTCTATGTTTCTTTGTGTCTTACGGTGTTGACAAAATCCCAGGCTTGTCCAGCAAACATGAAAAAAATGTTTAAAATGTTAAACCTGGGAGATTGTATTTCAACAGCATCAAAAGGCCAGCACCTGGGACAAATATAATATATAGATATATTTTGGAAAAATCAACATTTTATTTTTAGAAATTAAAAACCCATTTTGTCCCTTGTCTCAAGAATCCCTGGTAGATGATTGCCATGGCAACAATGAAAAGGCTGCTGGGGGTCAGGATGGTTTTGTCCCTCACCATCGCACCTAGAGGAAAGAGGATGTTATGGAGGATTTTTACAATTAGAAGTTCCAGATAAAGTCACTACACATGTGTATGTTATACGTGAATATAACTTACCAATAATTGTCATTGACACCACCAACATGAGGAATGCATATATGACACTCATGACTGCTGCAATACTGATCTGAGTGTCCGATTTCAGTTTGAAGCAAAGAATCAGGTAGATTAAAGGAGGTATCACACCCAGAACCAGGGAAGCGCTGCCCTGTATTTCAAACATGAAGGTAAAAGTACCTAGAGGACACAAAAGATGGTACATACAAATGTAAATGTTTTATTAATATAAAAACAATTTTAATATTCATAAGACAATCTTATATGCAGGGGACAGTTGCTAGAAAGAACAAAAGGTTATACAGAAATTAATCATAAAAACACCAACCTGCAATCATAAGGCAAATGGTAGCAGGGGCCAAGATTGATGAGACGAGGGCAAAGAGCTGGTAAAACATGAAGAGTTTGGAAATGGACGGGTTTTTCTTGGAAATTACATTTGTAGCTCCCAGCAGATCCACCACGTTGGCCATTGTGGACGGTCCCCATCGCCTACGCTGAAATTGGCATATAGTCATCAGATTGTCCCTTCTTATCTATGACTGGTGTGACTTATGGATTAATTACAAGTTCTACCTAAAGATATCCTTAAACATTTATGATTTTGATATGAAAATATATCAGTATGCATAAACAATGTAGGTATTCACCTGGTTGTAGAGTTCTTTAAAGTCTTCAGGTGCGTTGGTGTAGGCATCAGAAGCTGCGTTGTACTCCACTCTCCATCCCTGTTTCAGCAGCAGAGTACACAGCCAGCGGTCCTCACCTGCACGGGAAAAAAATGGATTTATATGTGTGTCAGAGGGGTAGACCGAATCCAAAAGATAACCCCAAGACCAAGAGTTAGAGACAGGAAGTCCTATTCAATAACTTATTACCTTGGTCGTACTGGATGTAGTTGCTCGCCTCCATGGACTTGGTGGAGTATTTCTTCATCACGTTGTCATCCATCAGCGCCTCTGCTCTGAACAGACTGAAACAACCGGGGCTGCATAGCACACAGCCAATCACGTGCTCCGCTGTCTTCTGTAGCCAATGACTGATAGCGTACTCAAATTTCTGGAACCACACTGCAGGACCTGTCCACAAAATATCGAAGTATTGGAAACTTAAACACAAATATCTATTCATTGCTAGTTACTGTTAGTTTTTCTTAATTGTACAATGTTCCAACCTGATCCAGTGGGGTGAATCCTGCCACAGGCTGCTCCGACACGTGGGTACATTTTTAGACGATCAATGAGCAGCATCACAGCAGCCGGTTGGAAGTCGGTGTCCCCATCTAAAGCCAGGAGGTAGGTGTTGCGTTTCTCTTTCTGAAAGAGCAGTTTGTTTTCATTTCGTTTTTACATCAAAATAATGTGTATGAGTGGTTGAGCTCATCCTAAAAACAATCTACTCAAGTTTTAGATGTTTCTCTTAACTCACCTCAACATGTGCTCTCAAACTGCTCTCGTCCTCTCCCTTCTCCCATTTTCCATAATGTTTGGTCATAAGTTTAAAGCCCAGAAGATAGTAAAGGTACATGATCTAAAAAATTAGAAATAAATATTTATTTGAGTACTGTTCAAAGGGACTGATATATACTGTAAATGGTACACTTTAATGTTCCTTCTGAGGTACTGTATATAAGTTATTATTTTCCTACCTGAGACCATCTCTTTTTGTGGCGGATGAGTTCTTTGTCTTTATAGTGAACCGTGATAATGTTCCCATGAGGCATAGTGACAACCAGACGACCCCCATACGGCGTAGTTAAGATCTTCTGATCCGGAATTTTTTGAGTCTTTTTGAAGAAACCCTGATCGATGCTGGTAAAGATGCTGATGAAAGAGAATCAAAGGGCTTGATATTCATATTTTACTTGATTCATTTTTGATAATCAACACTTAAATGCACTGTATCTAGACAATCTGTGAACTTGATTCTTACGTGTAAACTTCTGCAAGGATTTCCACAAGGGTCTGACCGTATTTGTTGAGGTGACGCCCCCGATTCCCCTCCACATTTTCGAATGCATCATCAAAGTAGATATGGGCTTCAAAGGTTAAATCAATATGCTGTTGCCCCTTCTTTGGTCTATACTTGTCCAGTCTGAAATGTTCAAAGAAACATAAAGAAAATCTGCTGTGATAATGTATATTTTTGGGTTGTTAAGAGTACATTACTAAAAACCTTGGAAAATTAAATCCATTGAAAGCAACAAATAAAGAAATTGTTCTGTCTTTTCAACCAATGGTGAGGCTCAAATCCCTTTGTAGTTTATTAAACAGTGTCAAGCAAGAAACTAAATTCATTCAGTCAAAGCAGTGGAAAAAATGTTACCTGAAAATTGAGATAATGATGTTCATCATCTCATCGTAGTTTTCGTGCCACATAGTCGCACATAGATACACCATCGTCGTATCAAAGGCCTCCGAACTACAGGTGACAAGATTTGCAAATATGAGAAGAAACAATGTAACTTTATCCTTAAATTTCAATCCAAGTCCGAACGCACTTTGAAGAATCAACAACCAAAATAGAGGATTACTCCAACACACACTTACATCTTCATTCTGCTTTTGATCTGGGCGTCGTATCGGGTGTTGAGGAGCAAGGACTGCTCGATGAAAGTCCCTTCATAAAGTCTCCTGGTGAGCAGGTCTTGGGTCCTCTGGATTCGTAACACCTTGAGGTGCCACAGATGGATAGTGGCCATGACAAGGCCAAGCCACCAGGACACTGCTGAACCTGAATGAAAATTAACAAACAATTATCCCCAAATTAGTATTTTATGGTGTATAGAATAATTAAGCACAAACTATCAAAACAGCAATGCCAGGTTGACATTTAACACACAGTATCAAATGCATCATGGCCACAAGGACTTATAATACCTTTATTTTTTTAATAGATGTGCTGGAATACAAAGTATCTTAAACCAGGGTCTAATTTATTACCTGTCAGTATGCCAATGTCAAGTATCTTGGACATGTCCAGGAAGCACAGAGTGTGTGTAACATCATAAACCAGATGTTGGAACACACTGCCTGTCAGGTTTTGGTTTCTGCCATCTACAACACCAATGCAGTAGCCTGTGAAGTTGATTTCAGTGCCGTTCAGATCGGATTTATAGTCTTGATAGTAAACAATAACCGGGATGATGAACAGAACCATGACAGCCAAAGAGGCCAAGTACAGAGGCAGGATGAAGCATCGTCGCAGGGCATGCATCTTGCAGGCTACCAGAGCGAACCAGTGGCAGAGTGCAGAGGAGATCAGCTGGACCCCAATGATGATGGCTATAATCTTTGTCTCATG
Organism: Eleginops maclovinus; assembly: GCF_036324505.1. Classification (NCBI taxonomy): domain Eukaryota; kingdom Metazoa; phylum Chordata; class Actinopteri; order Perciformes; family Eleginopidae; genus Eleginops; species Eleginops maclovinus. The sequence goes on along the minus strand of NC_086361.1, from coordinate 7,098,174 downwards.
ACTCGGGATTGATTTCACAATACTCCAGTCCATTTTGTTTAAAGGGACATAGGCAACGAGCACAGAGGCAGTCACCACGATCCTGAGCAGGCTGGAGAGGATGTTCAGTAAGTTCTGGCACTTCTTCGTGTCTCTAAACAGCAACCTGAGGAAGACGGAGTTGCTGTTCTCGCTGATCAGTCTCAAGTAGCCCTCCCACCAGTTGAAAGACACCAGTAAGGACCCACCAACAGCCAGACCCACCCAAATGGCCATCTTTTTATCAGTAGGATCCTTTGTGATGTACAAGTAGAGGAAGAGGATGTAACCAAGCAGAATGAGGATGACAGCTGTGATGGATGGGACTAGGGACTTGTTCCTTTCTTTGGCAGTGCACTGAGTGATAATCTGTAAGAATGCAGAGAAGACGGCTAGCCCGTTCAGGATCGTCACGTTGGTCACAATGTCCAAGTGTGGCATTGCCACGATAGTGAGAATCGCAGCACCCCCAGCCACAAATAACTCACAGACCAGAACCTGAAAAAGAAGAAGCAGGAGAAAATGAAAAAAAACACACATTAAAGAAAAGTGGCATGATACCCATCAGGCTTGGTTTTTTGGCATCAGTCAAAAATGAAATTAAGTTTAGACATGTTGAGTCTTGTCTTACCAGGGCAACAGTTGATAGTCTTGGCGGCTTTGATGTTTGACAGCAAGCCTTCCAGAGACTTTTAAGAAATAGCAAGACGCTGGGAGTTATAAGAGCGCAGCCGATACAAAGCAGAGCGACGGGTTTCATGACATCTGGGAGGGTTTTTGTGCCTTCATTGGACAAGGTGATGAGGAGGAGGAAGGAAGCCTGGAACAGATTTAAAGTTATAATCATTTAATCGTTTAGTTTATTCAGTGACTTGAGGGCAGCTGCTCTCACCAAAATTAAATCAATATTCTCACAGTGTGTGTATAAAAATGAAAAAATAAATAATGGCAAACCTTGCTACACAGCGCCAAGCCAAACACAGACAAAGCGACGACACACAGAGTGATGAACTTCAGAATTTTTATCATCTTCCATGGCGTCTGTATATCTTCAATGTCGGGAACTTCTCGAGCCGTATCCCACGGCCTCCTAAATGAAAACATCACAATGTCAACGTCGGAGGTAGGAAGTAAAACGATTTAAAATATACAGCAACAATAGCAAATGTGTGAAGTAATTATAATAACATTAAAAACAGACTTACAGACTTTACAAGATACAAAAATAAATACTCAAATAGTTTTGAACATGAAGGAAACTATTTGAGTATTTATTTTTATACCATGTTGAGACTTTTTTTTGTTATTATTTTTTTACTTTTTTCTTTTGTTAGTTTTTTTAACATAAGAAAGAAGATGACTTGATCTCTAACCTACACCAGTTAGTGACAAACTGAAATAAATTAAAATATGAATATATATTAATTTAATAAAATAATTATTAATAAAATACAGTTGAAAAGTGTTACTTGAAAATACACATGTACTACTACTGCTATGCTTTAAACTACATCATAATTAATAAAGTAATACATATATAATAAACAATTCATGATACATGGTTCATTAAATAGGAACCCCTTTTTGCTTGAATAAGTGCAGAACTAAACTGCCTTATTTACCTAACATGAAAATATAAAGAACTGCAACAACAGAAGTAATGGCATTTTTACCTTATTTCATATATACAATTATTGATGATTGCGAGAAATTATCTTATACAACTGAAGTATGAAAAACTAATGCAAATAATAATAATACCTAAAAAATAATGCACCTAAAATGATGCCAGATTATAATATGCAAATGAAAGAGGAAACAACTTACTACTGAAAAGGTTGTGGAAACACTGTCTTTATGTGACATCTTCAAATAACTGTTAGCAAAACGTTTAAACCCAACGCCACCAATGTATGATGATTTACAGCCACGGGTATATCTGTGTTTGAATCTAAGACAGCGTTTCTCAAAGTGTGGGGCGCGCCGATAAAGCTCACTCACAATGGATTCCGTAATTGTCCTAAACATGTTAAAAGAACATTAGATAGGAAACCAGCAAAAAAAAAAAAAAAAGCTTGCCTGGAACCATAGTGCGAATAATAGGCTAGACGTTGGCATGTTAATTGCGGCGGAATAATGACAACAGAACAACAGGGCAGCAGACGTGTGTAGGCTATATCGTTTAAGGTTCAAAATGGACAAGTTTTTACAAGGGCAACAAAAGTTGGCGATTCGGCGACAACAGGGAAAGAGAAGACAGACGGGCCAAACCAATCGAAATGCCAACCAAAGAGAAAGTATGATGAAGCGTATCTTGCTTTAGGATTCACTGTAGCTGAGGTGGGTGATGAGGAGCGACCCGTGTGTGTTCTGTGTCTTCGACAACTGGCAGCAGACAGTATGAGGCCAAACAAATTGCGCAGACACTTTGAGACATCACACCCAACTCACGTTGATAAACCCATCATTTTTTTTCAACGAAAACTCATCGAATACCGTCAGCAGGAAAAGCGAATGGTGAAAGCTGCGTCAGTGAATAGTACAGCACAAATGGCATCATACAGAGTCACATATAGAGTTGCCCAGTGCAAAAAACCACACACGATAGCTGAGCAACTTATTCTCCCCGTTGCTGTTGACATGGTGTCAAGTATGCTTGATGAGACAAGCGCTGCAAAACTAAAAACAATCCCCCTGTCAAACGACACAGTTGCGAGACGAATTTGCGACATTTCCAATGACATTGAAGCACAACTCACTGAAAAACTGAAAGAAAATCGTTTTGCAATACAAGTGGACGAAGCCACAGACAGCAGTAAAAAATGTTTGTTCATTTCATATGTCCGCTTTGTAAATTCAGAGTCACTGTCACTAAATGAGGATTTGCTCTTTTGCAAATCTGTGCAAACAAGAGCCACGGCTGAGGAGCTCTTCAAGATTATGGACAGCTACTTCACAGAACATGAGCTGAAATGGGGAAATTGTGTGGGGTTTTGCTCAGATGGTGCACAGACCATGGCAGGAAAAAGGAAAGGATTGCAGGCATTAATCGAGAGGGCCGCACCAGATGCGCAGTGGACGCAATGCATCATCCATCGGGAAGCGCTGGCTTTCAGACAGCTCAGACCGAACTTAACGACGTTTTGACAGCAGTTGTGGAAGCGGTCAATTTTGAAGAGTTTATCGCCGGCCACTAGAGGGCAGTGTCACTGCTGTCGCTGCCCGGTTATGCCGTGCTCTGACCCGGTAGTGCCGAGCGGCCATTTTAGTTCAAACATTGTTCATTCACTCCGCCTGGAGTTGAGACGTTCGTCCACTCATTCATGTAAGACTGTTTCCACTATTATATTATACTATATATTATACTATATATATATTATACTGTTATACTACTATACTCTGTTTCGTGGTATATATTTGTGTTGATTGAATTGCATGGATGTAATACTTTGTCAGCTTATCTTGCTGCATTACTCTGTTTCAGGGTGTCGTCATCCTTGTCAATAAATTACCGAAACTGACATTGAGGAGTGTATTTCTTCAAATTTCATCAAAACGCGACCTCTGAAAGCGCGACTGTTCTCCGCTCTTTGTGAGGAGATGGGAGCTGATCATACAGCTGTGCTGTTTCACAGCGAAGCAAGGTGGCTGTCCCGAGGCAAAGTCTTGTCGCGCGTCTTCGAGCTCAGAGCGAAGATTCGGGTCTTTTTGGAAGAAGAGCGCATGTATTTTTTATTCCATAATCCCCCCCAAACAATATACATACCTGCAAACTAGTCACCTTTGGCGAAATTCAGTGGGGGCTGACCGACGACTGACCAACGACTGACCGACCAACCATAGACTGTATAACCGACTGTATAATGAGCAAGAAACAAGTTTGCTATCTTCACAATAAATAAAATCTTTGTTCAAATGACTCGCGTTCCACGACCACCGACCAATCATAAGCAAGATAAACCACAGCGCGCGTCTTTTTACCCATCGGTCCCTCTTGGAGTGGAGTACTCAGTAGTCAGCGAGTGGTTCTTCTGGACCATTTTTGGGATACGTAACAGATACAAGTTTTGAGGTAAGTCTAGTAGCAGCTAATCTGGCAAAAACATTGTATGCTGTATCATTTTAACGTTGCTGAAGTAAAATTATTTTAGCCAAATAAAGTGTATTAACATGCTTAAGCTTATCAGCTTGTTAGGTTGCTAGCTAACCTCAGTGAATTGTGTTAAAGTTAGCCTAGCTAGACCAGTTCTATGTCACCTCGTTCAATGCGAAAAGAATACGTTTGTGAAGGCTGATCTCCACAGCATCCGTCCTGTTACCTGATATTACTGGCGGCCAGGGTTGGGTCAGATTACTTTAAAATGTAATCGATTACTGATTTCAAATTACATGGTAATTTTTGTAATCAGTTACGTAATCAGTTGGATTACCAAAAACATGTAACGTAATCTGATTACTTTTAGATTACTTCCACAAGTATGCACCTTTAAAAGACACCGCCACAGAATTGACCAAAGAATTTTCATTTTATTTTTCACTTGATAATTTCATTACATCTATTTTGCTCTTAGTAAAGCTGTCAGTTTGTTAATTAACTACACATTTTATTAACTAAACATATCTTAAAACAGTCAACACATGTTCAACCCATCTGCAAATGAGGGTCAGCAATGAACTGAAGAACTCCCCTTCCCACCCCCTCCCTTCCCACCCCCTCTAGAAACTTTCTGACCTCGTCAGCAACACCACTTCTGACACTGGGATGTTCTGGTCCATAACTGAAGAAATCCTCATCTGACTGCGCAGAATTCCCACTTTCGTTCGCCTCAGGAATTTCATTTGGATCTAGGCGGCTTGCTTCTGATACCAACAGCTGGCGCACATCCTCTCTCTCAGGTTCTGCCAGCCACCACAAACGGAACTGTGGCATTGTTGCTGTTGCAATTTTTGCATCCTGACTGGTGAATGTCTGTGCAAAGCGTTTGTTTTTTTTGCTCTTAGTAAAGCTGTCAGTTTGTTAATTAACTACACATTTTATTAACTAAACATATCTTAAAACAGTCAACACATTTTCAACACATCTGCATATGAATCTTTTTTTTATGAGGGTCAGCACTGAACTGAAGAACTCCCCTTCCCACCTCCTCCCTGCCCCAATCCCCCCTTCCCCAGCCCTCTTCATCCTCCCCCAACCCAAGCCCTCCCATCCCTTACCTCTCACACACAGAATAGATGGAAGAGAGAGAAAAAAAACATCTGCTCATTAATCAAAGGCCACAGAAACAAGTTTCCTATTGTATCTCATCAGTAGCACTTGTTCAAAATGTTCATCTGTCAAGCGGTTCCTCTGGGGTGTAAGGATGTTGCCGCCATGGCTGAAGAGCCGCTCCACAGGTGCACTCGAGGGTAAGATGGTGTTATATTTCAGAAACAGCCTCTTCACCTTTGGAAACTCATTAAGGCAGTCAAGGCTCTTGCTTGTTCCTTCTAGAAACTTTCTGACCTCGTCAGCAACACCACTTCTGACACTGGGATGTTCTGGTCCATAACTGAAGAAATCCTCATCTGACTGTGCAGAATTCCCACTTTCGTTCGCCTCAGGAATTTCATTTGGATCTAGGCGGCTTGCCTCTGATACCAACAGCTGGCGCACATCCTCTCTCTCAGGTTCTGCCAGCCACCACAAACGGAACTGTGGCATTGTTGCTGTTGCAATTTTTGCATCCTGATTGGTGAATGTCTGTGCAAAGCGTTTGTCGATTGCTGCCAGGATGGTGTGAATGGCAGCATTGAAAAAGCGTGTTGAAATTCTCTGTTCACGTAGCTTCTTCTTCAGAGTAAGAAGTGTGGGTATCAGCAGTCCAAAGAAACATTTATGTTCTCCTTGCAGAAGGTCAAGGGCGAAAGAGAGAGGCCTCAGGACCTCTGCATATTCTTTCAAGAAGGCAATCTCATGGGGCAATAACCTGGTAACCTCCAGGCGGTCACAAATTTCCCCTAGCTGTACCTCACTGAAAGACACAACTTTTTGCACTGCATTATATTCGGAGTTCCAGCGTGTGACACATGGAACAATGAATTTCATCTTGCCTATCTCTTCAACTGCTTCAGCAGCCAGTGATGACCTGTGGGTCTTATTCCATAATGCAGAGCATTTGGCCATTGCACTGTTGTAGACTCTACGTGTTGACCCCTGTTTCAAAGCAGTTGTGAGATCCTTTGTTGCGATTAGGTTAAGTGTGTGCGAAGCACACCTTTGATGCGGCGGAAGAAAAAGGTGTACATGCTCATCGGTTTCCTCTGACAGAATGGTGTTAACATCTTCAAAAGTGACTTCTTCTTCTTCTTTATCATCATCATCATTTGCAGAAAATTCTTTGAAGGCTTTAACGAAATTGCTTCCGTTGTCTGTCACTGTTGCTGCTACTTTATGTTCGATGTTGTATGTGGTGTGGATTTCATTTATCTTTGCAGCAATGACATCAAATGTGTGTCTGCCTTTCATTCTGACACAGGCAAGAGCTGCAGATTTCCTGTCCAGCTCACCTTCCTCGATCCAATGGCATGTCATCCCAAAAAAGCTCCTATTAGAAGCTGTCCATATATCAGCAGTTGTGCAGACTGACTGCACTTGTTGTAATTTTGTTTTAAGTTTGTCTTTCATGTTCATGTATTCACTTTGAAGTTTAGCCATCAGTGTCTTTCTGGTCATCACAGTTTTCCCCCCACTTAATCCCTCAATAAGTCCTTTAAATGCTGGTTCTTCCAGTATGCTAAAGGACTGGACATCATCCACGATGAAGGTTAACATAAGTGAGTTAACCTTGGATTGTGAAATGTTGCTCTGAAATTGTGTGAGCCTCGCCTGCTTTTCTTTAGGTGGTCCAGTCTGTTGTTGATCTGTTGTGTCCAGCTCAGGCCTCTTCTCATACTTTCCAGCATGCTTTCTCTGAAATAATCACACAAGGGAAAAAATATTACTATTCTCTATTTATTATTATTATTTTGATCACACAATTATTTTCATTCTTTCATCATGACTCATTAATGTTTGATCAACTTCTGTTTTATCTGAAATACATGTTCTAGTGTGCTGTTTACACAGGCTGTAATGCAAAAGTTGCTGATATGAAACTTGGTGAAATTAATTATGAAACTGTCCCCACCGATTGCATTGACTTCGGGTCAGCCCGCGCATCAATGCTGGCTACCACGTATACCTCAACGTTAGGTTTATAAAAATGATTCGGGACGCCTCTGCGACCATTGTCTTTCCTCGCGGCTAGCACTAACATTAACCAAAACCAGGATACAATTCAATGGCAACCCTCTGCACGCAAATTTTTTTCAGCACGGCTAAATGAATGTTCAGTTTAGCTTGCTAGTTTACTTAGATGGGTTGGAAATCAAATGAGTGGTGGTCACACAGCAAATGACTGAAAATTACACAGCATAACACTGCTATAATATTATCGTACATATCTAACTTCGATACACACTTGCTTGCGTTTCTTCACAAATGCGCCGTCTTAGTTTGAAATAAATATTAAGTGACACATAAGACACATACACGTAAGAGGGTGATAATAGTGTCGTTCCAAGCTAATAACTAGCTGCTAGTGTTAATAATAACGTTCAACTTACCTCGAGGTGTTTCTTCAGATTTGAAGTGGATGTCAACGCCGTTGACAGTACTTGTACTTTTGGTCTACACAACTTGCAAAGTACATATACATTGTTGTTCTCCACGGTCTTTAATTCAAAATTGTTCCGATATTGCCACGTGTTAAACACATTTTTCCCAACGGGGGGTCTGTCTACAGATGTCGACGGCTCCTCCATCTTGAGTTTTGATTTGAACCGTTTTTTTGTCAAGAAACTACATAGGCAAATGGATGATGGTGCCATCTAGTGGATAAACGAATGAACTGCTTGTCAAATTAATAGATAGTTTGGCTGTCATAAAAAGTTTCATTGTTTGCAAGATAAAATGTAATCAGGTTATCCCCAACAATGTAACTGTAATCTAATTACGCATTTTTGTATTGTAATCTGGGCTGAATACAGTTACTTGATTTTTGTAATCTGATTACGTAATCCAGATTACATGTAATCAGTTACTACCCAACCCTGCTGGCGGCTATGTCATTGTGGTCAGATATGAGAGGGATGAAAACGAACACGTAATGAACAAATACACATCCGTGTGTGGTTTAGTGAGTAGCTAGTAGTGGTGCAACGGATGATCCGTGATTCTACATGTTGAATGATGATAGCGTAATAAAAATATAGGCTATTCATACAATGACGTGGGCTATATGTTATCCGTATCCTTTGTTAAAATTAATGTTCAATAGCTCTATGCCAATGGGAACAACAGAACGTGCGCATTACATATGGACCAATGCGACACGTTCATTACGGCCGTGGACCGATAAACACTCAGTAACGTACGCACACCAACCGGCATTTGCGTGTTTAACACCGTGTTTAACACTGGCGTTACCGCCGCTTAGCTTAAATAATGAAGAACTGCTTTTAATTACGATTTGGCCGAGATCTTAACGTGCTGTTCATGCGTTTCCCATGAATAGCCTACTACTATAACTAGGAGCGGAGCAGGATATAATGCGCATGCGCGGTGTTGCTAGGCAACGTGTACAAAGCGAGAGTACAGGTCGTTTTGGTCAGAGCTATGAAGAGAATATATTTGAGGAAGCTCATACATATGATGGGTCACCTGCTGCCACCAGATGCTGACACAGACCAAGAAATTCTGCGTTTCAATGTTGACCAGGCGCTTCCCAGTTTTCAGCATGGAGAGGATGTTGTCAAGTGGTGGGCCGTCGTCTTCAATACAGGGAAGTACCCTGCACTGTGTCAGGCAGTCAAGGCTGCCCTCTCAATTTTCCATGGTGCCCTGGTTGAGTCTTCCTTCAGTGTCATGGGGACCATCATTGATCAACGATCAACGTCAATGAAGATCTCCACCCTCAGTGCTGTGCAGACTGTTGAATACACGTTGCAGACCAGGAACCAGACTGGGGTGGAAGTGTTCAGAAGGGATGATTTGAAGTTTGGGGAGGTAGATAGGAGGTTGTGTTCTAACATTAGTGCAGCTGGAACTAGGGACAAAGCCCAATGACAGGAAAATCAGCTTGTAATCAGAGAAAGGAGGGTTGAGGTTGGCTGCCAGCCATCTACCAGTGCTGCTAGTAATAGGGCAGAGGTGGTGGAGAACGATAGTGTGGCCCGAAAGAGGCACATTGCCAAGCAGCGAAAACGGGCCCTTGAAAGGCTTGTCCAGGCCGAAAGGAGGAAAAAATGAAAATAATATTATGTTGATATGTTGCCAAATTTGGCCAATGGGATTTACTGTTGACCTGTCCTGAATGCTTTTCACATTCAAAATGTTTTTAACTGACCAGTTTACAGGTCAATAAATGTGCCATTGTTACCATAAGAAAAGGTTGTCTTTTCCCTTTATTTTCTTATGGGAGTACACCAGAATGCTTAATTTACATGTTAAAATAGCAAAATTTGGCTGGGGGGGATGCCCCCAGACCCCCCTACAACGGTTTAGTTTGTCACCTTTTTCAGCCCTTCTGAGTTTGCAGGTATGAATATAACCAGGGTGCAGCAAGAAGGGCTGCACATGCATTTCTTTAGAATATTTAAAACCAATATCTGCACGTATCGGGTCAGCGTGACTGCCTCATTCAAAAAAAAAAAAAAAATGTTGCACAAAGGGAAGTAAAAATAAATTGCAGGGGGAAATTCTGTGAGATTGATCTAAGAGAAAAAACCAGTTTCATTCTGCACATGCCCTAATCTTTAAGATGTGTGACCTATGAAGAATTTAGTTCCTCATCTGTTTTTTCATCTCAGGCAAGATGGCTTCTCAGCTCTGCATGAACCTCTGTGGTCTCGATATTGTTGGTCAAGACGTATCCCACCCTGCATTACATTCACACTTTTATGCTTGTTTCCCACAAGCTTAGAAGGAAGCCAACATGCTGCAGTACACACCCAAATATGTACAGAAGCCTTAACTAACTTTTACAGCATAGCGACCAATACTTTCCTGACATCACTACACAACAGCCTCTTCTAGACTCTTCTTATACGGAACAGAAACACATTGTTGGAATGTTACAATTGTAAAATCATCCAAAAGAGCAGTGATACTCAGTTGATGAAAAGATTTAAAGAAGTGTCCCTGTCCGATCATTTTATGGACAATATTTAAATCACACACATTTGAAAATAGGGGCTGCATTGTGATCATTAGGGTCAACATGTTTTTTGATAGGAGCGATAACAGGTACCCATTGACGAAAACAGCATGTCAACTGTGTAAGAAACAATGTTTCCTCCCTTAAGATACCAATTATTGATGATTGCAAGAAATTATCTTATATAACTGAAGTATAAAAAATGAACGCAAATAATAATAATGAAAAGAATTTTTGCGTGAACTTACTTGGGCATATCTCTGTTGCTCTCCATCCTTCATTCCTTTCTGAAAAATGGAAATGGATGCTGGTTGGGATGTGTGTGTGCTTAAATACTCAGCAGCGCCTGTCGCAGAAATGCTTAAGCCACACCCCAGTATTTCTGTTTCAGCTTCCTTCAGTGCAAAAGTACACAGATGTGGATTTAAATTAAAAGTAGCAATTAGCATTACTTCAGTGTCAGAATGCTCTGTAAAGTATTGTTTTATTATTACGTTAAAATACAAAAGTGTTATCTCCAATTTTTGTTAAAGTAGTAAATAACTTATATAGAGTGGTTCATTGTAGAGGAATTTGTATTTTAATATTGGATTATGGACCCGTTAATTCATTGCGTGTTATTCGCTTTCTAGTTAAAGCTGGTAAGAGTGGCGCTAATTCAACATTTCTACACACTTCATCTATGGGTTTGTTAATTCCCAACCAGATGTTTTATCTTAATCCATACGATTACTTTATGATTATTTTTTTTGGGCCAACCTCATCTAGTGAATGTAGTGTTCAGTACTAACAACAATATGAAAGTGATTGGCGGAAAATTCATACAGTTTATATTTGGCTATTGCCTTAAACTTTGATCTGATGGAGGCCACAGCACATGGGGTGTTCATAAAGAATCAGTTTTTGACATTCAGACACATACATTTGATTGCGGTGATTACTGGAACTTTGGTGAACTCTGGTGAAACATAAGGTGATGTTTATTTTCTCAAGCTATTTCCTTGAGCAGTGCAACATAAATAAGAATTCCAAGTAAACATGACACACAGCTGTCGAACAGGAACTAAACAAAGGGGCAAATATGGAAATATAAATGACTGGCAAATTACTCAGAGTGGCTTATGTGGTAGTTCCCGCTAAAATAGGTGTATCCAGGGGCACATTTTGACTTACAGACATGCATTACAGCGTTGCTATCGCTGCATGTAAGAACTGCTGCTGATCAGGGTTCATTTTGCCATAATGACTGGCTGTCCATTACCAGGTTGTTACATGGCTAATAAATCATGTCATTAACACCAAAGGATTGATTTAACAATTATTTAATTTATTTTAAATTGTTGCACTGCTTCCCCAAAGAATACATTCTCTGGAGGATGGTATGGTTAGAACTGAGTCCATAGCATTGTAACTTTAATAGTTTTCAATCAAGTCAATTTTAACTTTTGAATTTTGAACAGATGAATAATAAATGCTCAAATAAATAAAATGATGGCAGCATTGATTGCTCCCCAAAGTGTGGGACACTTTCTTTTCAATTGACCAGTCTTTAATAACTGACATGGCCCAAACTGTCCTGTTTAGTGTTAGTGTTGCTTCCTGTCTGCATTCTGTAATAACAGTCGTCCGGCTCTTTATGTGCTCTTTTCTTTTTCCCAGCTGTTTTCTTGTCCACTGTTCTTATCTTTTCTGAGATCAGTTAAACCAAAGATTAATCAAGATTTTGTGCTATCCATATACTTATAAAATGCACATCTATGGATTGATAGGATTGCGCTTAGTCTTACAGAGTCTATGATGAAACTTTGAAATAAAAATACATGATATGCATTTAAGAAAGCCATGTTATATTGTGTAGTAGAACGACTTTTACATTTTTAATGCCATTTTTAAGTTAATAAACGTTTATGGTCTCTGTTGAAAAGACACTTAACCTTGGATCATATTTAAAGCTTTTATACCGACTATTTCAAAATGCTGATTCAACTTTGAGATTTAGACCATATATCAATGGGACTTCTAATAATCATTTTTAAATGAGAAAATAGAATGTGTGTTTTTAGTAGAGCTCTAAAATGAAGCCAGATTATAATAAATAAAAGAGGAAACAATTAACTACTGAAAAGGTTGTTTAAGCTGGGAGAGACAGTAATTTCTCGCATTCGTGTTGTCATAGACTGTATGAACATTTGAAAATACGGGCTGTATGTTGATGATTTGGGTCAACATTTTTTTTGATAGGAGAGATAACAGGTGCCCATTGACGAAAACATTACGTAAACTGTGTAAGAAACAATGTTTCCTCCCTTAAGATACCAAGATGTCCTCCTGCATCGCATCTAATTCAACACACACTGCAGTTTCTGTTTCCAACACAAATTGGCTTCAATGAGTTTCAAGAATATCATGTTTTCAATTAACTCACAATCACATTTACATCACTGCAGTAGATTTCTGAAGGAGAAGTTTAAATGAATATAGTATTCTTGGGTAACACATTGAATTTGAGATTAACACAAACATTTTATGCAGACTTAAATGGCACAAATATTGGGCCAGGTTGAATTAAAATAAAGATAAATAAAAGATTGTGATTTTCCTGTCACTGCGGACAATTGGATTAAACAACACTTTGAATATTTCAACGATTATAGAATTTGTTTCATGTGGGTTGTGGGTAGACAATTCACAGCGGACTCTCACAGAGGCTCAATTAAATCTATTCTAAGCACTAATAATGGTATGAGTACACACAATGTTATGTAGAAGCTACTGCCCTTTCTTATATATGCACATTTGTTTTCCTACACTACCATCTGATGACAACAGCAAATTAACATTACATCCTCTTTGGTTATAACAATGGTAAATTGTAGGAATACATCCCTGTTATTAAGATTATTTTACAACAACAGGAAACCAGGGTTCTGGGAAATAGACATCGTATCGAATCATTTATTTCTCTATACACCACAAAACTGTATGAGTGTAGAATTGACAGTCAAAATTGTGGAAACAGTAATAAAGCTGCTATAAACTAAAGAAAAAAACATCCTTTGTTCCAAAGGTTGATTGTTCTGAAAAACAATCCCACAACAAAGGCCGCACATACTAGCCAAGAGATACATGGTAGGGCAGGTCAAGCATTGCCATATTAGTTTGGATCAATGGGTGTTTGCTTTGGTGGTAATGGGCTATTTCACCAACAGACTTTTGGTCCAAGGACAATTTTCAAACAATTCAGGCTTTTGGAACACTAGAGCTTCATAAAAATGGCCAGTCCTCTCTCCGGTATCACTAAACAGGTAGTTGACATCTGTGTAAGAGCAGTAACAAGCTTTGAAGGCGTGGAGAGGATACGGAGACATGGATCAAAAGTTCCTATTAAAACTAATCAAAAGGTGCTTCCCTTGAAAAGGATGGACTATTTAGAAACCAAACCAAACCAGTTTTTGTATAACTTATTTAGGTCCATTCAGCACTGTAGTAAGAGAGAGTTCTGACACATAGGCGTCTGCTTTAATCCAAGAATAGAGAGCAACACGTTTTGTGGAGCAGCCAATAATTCTTAACGCTGGATAGCTCCAGCTTTGAACCACATTCATTTTCAGTGTTTCACAAGCTCACTTGTTGGTGAGTTCATTAAATTATGCTTTTTCTGAAATATTATCACTAGCTTACCTCTCATTAATTAGAAGCAAGCTTTAGTTTTGTTCATAGTGAGATCAAATCTAATGTCACTAATAATAATAGCAGTTAGCAACATTAGCAACACTTTGCTAAAGTCAAGATGTACAGTAACACACCTTGACCTACATTTAAGAGTTTCTCAGCACTTAAAAGAACACTTTAGTTCATCAAAAATATTACAAACCGGTGACCTAGCATAATGAATGTCTTCAGCACGTTAACTAAACATTGTTCAATACCCTTTTCATTTTACCTGTATCTTAACAATATTTGTGGAGCTTGAAAACATGGAAACAGAAGATTGAGGTTGTCCAAAGTGTTCAATGCCAGTTCATCAGAATGCTTATCTGCAATAGCCAATATAAAGATGTATTATATAATTATAATAATTATATGATTATACAAACCCCCCCCCCCCCCCCTCTATATTTTTAATAACCTTGTAAACATGGCAAGAAATGGACTTGGTCACATTGACGCCTCCAGTGGTTTAGAAACCACGAGTCGCAATCTGGTTTTTTCTGTAAATCGGGACAAAACTACTTTTGAAAAGTAAAAACAAAAAATTACAGTCATTTTAATTTGATATCTTTATAAACACGGGTGCTATCTATCATACCATAAAAAGGAACAGTTTTTTATTGAACCACTTTTCATAAAATATTACTTTTACTTACTTTGTAACTTGACTTGAATTGTCAACTCCGTCTGACACATGAAAATATGTGTTGTTTTGTTTGATCAATTCAAAAACATCTTTAAGCATGTAGAGATGGTGTGCCTTAGCAAAGTTAAGTGATAAATTACATTGCATACACTTTGAATATTATTTTTCATTGTTTGGGAACAAGCCATTTCAAATTATCTTCATTTAGTTTACTCATTTTTACATTTTAAACATATACAATCAGTGGCTTTGCAAAAACAACACTCAATTGAACAAAAGCCACTCACATTCCTTTAAAAAAAATGAAAAACCTTCATCTTACGGTGTTGACACATAACTGACGGTGTTGACAAACTAATGGAGAATTAAACTTATTAAAGATATTTCACTACTTTTGACATGACAAAGGGAGAGAGTATCAAGGGAAAGAATGTCAAGCTTAAGAACACCTGGTGACAGGATATTTAAGGCACACATGAAAAGGTCAAAATGTTCCTGGTCTGAAAAGAGAAAACAAATGTAGACCATCTGGAGGTCCTCTATAGGTGATCTATACAGTATTTTAACTAAACTGTATATCTAACTGAACTGAGGACACAATAAGCTGAGGACTAACTTAGAAAGCTCTTTAATAGTGTTAATTGTGTAAAAAGTGTAACAGGATCCATAATCCTCGCCATGTGTTTCCTGACTCCTTCCAAGGGCTCACTGGAAGAAAAAGAAAAGTGAGCAGTTGCACTCATGAGGTTAGTGTTTCTGTAAATCTCAATTGGTTGAAATATCTGTTATAATCCAGCTATGCTCTAACACAGGGGTTCAGACAGATAAATCTTCTTTTTTCCAAAGGGCCTCAGGCAGGTAAGTTCTATTGCTTCAATTTCTCTCGACACGTAAGTAAATAAATAATTGCATCTATTTTATCTTATGTAGATATTTATATAGTTGGTTGTCTAACCTGCAGGACTTGGGCATTGGACAAGAGGTGTTGAACATGTCTGTGCTCTATGAAATCCATAACATCAGGGGTTATGGCATAGAGTTCCCTGGTCCAACTTGCTTGGAGGGGGACATGCTGTCCCTGTCAGTTTCAGAAGGACATCTTTCAGTGGACAGAAACAAACATCCCTTCTCCCATGTTTTGGGTGAACATTGGCAGTAGGACCACAAGGATGTAAAAACTCAACTTTGATGTCTTGGTGCTCTATATCTACATCAATGGACTTTCCTAACCACCGGTGATCATCATACACCACTGCAAGCCAATCTCCTGTCTCAATACTGTTGATAATTATATCCACTATAGCACCCTCTGGACCGTTCAATGGCTCCTCCTCCATTTCTTCCACCAAATCTTCCATTTCATCTACCAAATCTCCTCCTTCTCCCATCTCGTTTTCCATCTCCTCCATCAACATGGTCAATGGACGTCTCTTCCTGGCCCTTGCATCAGTCTGTTGCTCCTCCGAGCAGTCTCGTACACAAAAAGTAGCTGGGGAAAAGCATTGGCAATCCAATGGCTCCCTGCAAAAGCATGATAGCTGTCTGTGGCAGATGCTATTTTGATGTGAGATTACCTGGTGTATTTGTCTTGTTGATGGAACCTGTTTCAGGTGTTGTGGAAGAAGTGTGTCATATGTCTCAGAGTTTCCTTCCAAAATATGATACAGTTGAACACCATTCAAACTGTTCGAGATCTTCTCAAAGAAATCTTTTCCATCCACAACATCATTTCCACGCAGAACCAAGGAGTCTGCAGTTCTTTTTACAGTTCCCCCCAATGCCGTCGGGGGCACCTTTTCCGTGCGATGTTGGGAAATAATTCTGTGTGGTCCTGGTGAAGCCAAGAGTGGGTGGTACTTCAGAAAGGAGGTAAAAGTTTTTCTTATTCTTATACTGCTCACTGGGGCCATCTAACCAGAAGTGCACAGTAGTAACTGATGGACATTTAGTGGATGAATGCATTCACTACCAGCAGTGACCCAAAAATCATTGGAGGCTACTACATAGAGGCAGTCAAGAGATCATGTGGCTGTCCAAGGATTGCCAGAGCCGACCGGGGCACAGAGAATGGTAAAGTCAGAGACTTTCAGCGTTTTCTCCGTCGTAACATTCACGACGGCTCTGGTATTGACAGCTACATCGAAGGGGCAAGCACAGCAAATCAGCGAATAGAGAGTTGGTTGGGCTTCCTCAGAAGGAAATCAATGGAATTCTACATTTCTCTGTTCACTGATCTGAAGGATCGTGGTTTGTTCGATGGTACTTATTTGAACAGAAGTCTAATTCAGTTCTGCTTCATGGGTATCATTCAGGTAAGCTACAAATGTGCCACAGGCTATTGTGTTAAACATTCTATAATCTTAAACTTTCCAATGAGCAGGCACTGCATGGCGGTGAAAAAGGCCTACTGTATGGCACTCAAGTGTCTCATCCATGTGGTGTCCATACAGTGATAATTCCAATAATTCATAATGAAAAGTGAAGATGGCTCTAACCGCGTTTTTTTTTTAGCATGGTCTGCGGTGCTTTTCCACGTCAGCTGAGCTACGAAGCTGTCCATGATGCTGACATGGCAAATGCAGCGCAACCAACTCTGATGTTCGATGTTTTGTTTATTTCCAATAATTCACTTCATCAACAACTTTAACATTTAACGTGATTAGTTTCAAATAATTTCGTATGTAATAATAACGTATGTAAGGCCCATGAGAATAATGAATTCTATTTTTCTAGGACGAATTAGATGAGACCATCAAAGTGTGGGATTCACATGTCATCAGACCATCGAAGAATGACGGGGTACCCAGTGGTCGACCTCAAATCATGTACGTGTTCCCAGAACTCTACCGAAGTGAAGACTGCCTTTCCCCAGTGGACAGAGCTGATGTACAGTTATGTCAGAGTAACTGCACATTTCGACCAACAGTGCCATGTGACACAGACATCTACAACATCTGCAATGTTCTGATGGTTGAGTCACAGCTGCATCTTCCAGCTGATGCTCATCAAGCAGTGGATTTGTACCTGCATTTGAAGAATGAGATAAGATCTGCGCTCTAATCTGAGATGTAACTACATTTGTTGTGGTACAGGACAGGAGGATTGTCATTGATGTTTTACTTTGACTTTAAATCTGTAATGAACAGGAAACAAACAAAACCACAATAAAGAAAAGAAGAACTGGGAATCTCTATTGAACAAAACTTAACAATATTATGCTCTTGACAGAACAGTACCAACATGCAAATATTTGTGTATGCAATCATTTTTATAAGTAGGCTACACGGACCCACCTTTCTGACTAAATTATTAAACTAGACCTGTGTTTTGGACTTAAGCAAAATTCCAAACTCAGAGTGCTTGCACATATCACAGCAAAATAAATGTTACAATAACAAAATAAAACAAAAATCAAAACAGTTCATCTGATTTAAGTTCCTCTCCTTGTAGTAGCCAGCACTGTTGTCTTAGTTGTAATACATGAATGAACAAATATGATCACAGACCTTTCTGACTAAACGTAAACTGTCTGTTACTGTAAATATCCAAAGTGGATTCCTAACTCATATTAGGCCTACATCAAAAACATTTAGAGTAAGGAGATAAAACCAAAAACGGTCAAAATTGAAATGTGTTTGTTTTAAGTGTACAGCAGTCTCATCAGATAATTCATCTGACTAATCTCAGCGCTCTACATCATTTCTCCATTCAGTGTTTTCTTGGTTGTGTAATACATGTATGAACAAAAGAAGTGTTTTGAATGTAAATAAATGTAAATCTGTAGAAATAGTTTGTTTCAAACAAATGGGGGTAACACTTTATTTTAAGGGGTCCCTGATACAATGAATCTACATCATTAAGTACAGTGTAACAACCTATGTACTAATATCATGTATTTAAATTGTGCCTAACCCCTAACCTTCCACAATGTATGTACAATGTAAATGCATGGCATTACATATTAGTAGTCACACTCTACTTAATGGTGTTGATACATTGTATCAGGGACCCCTTAAAATTATGTTTTACCCAAATGGGTAAAACTTTTTTTTACAATGATCAAATGTATCTAAATCACTAAGTGCAGTGTAACAAACTGTGTACTAATACCATGCATTTACAGTGTACATAGGGTAAGGGTCAGTGGTTACATACATGATACATGATATTACATATTGTTACACAGTTTATTACACTTCATGGTGTAGATACACTGTATTTGGGACCCCATCAAATAAAATGTTACAGACAAATGTCATAACAATATCTGTGGAAGATGGACATGTGTAAGTTCCCTTACATTCACTACACAATATCCATTGTAAAGCAGTCACCAGACAGGATATTGTCAAATTGGTAACTCAAGAACCGCTCCACATGTGTGTTCTACAGGCCTGCGACTTAAACCACACAATCTATTACAAGTTACTTCGATTGTGTCTTTGCACAGCACAGTGGATCCTGTGCAGAAGCGTAAGAACATCTCCAATCTTTGGTCGATGCTTCTAACATACCGTAGCAGGTGGTTAAGAGCTGTCTGCTCTTGTGGATTTAAACTTTCAGTTGATGGCTTCATCATCTGGGCCACTTTCTTGTTAGTTGGCCTCTTAGATTCGTAAAGCTCCATTATGCTCTCTTTGGTTATGAGTGCTAGCACAGCATTGTGAATACTGGAGTGGAAACAGTCAATTGTGAACTTAGGCTCTTGAATCAGAGCTTTGTGCGCCATTGTTAAGATGGCAGCTCGTAAGTTGTCTTTAGAGGGCAGGCAGTGTGAGCCCATTCTTGAGAAGATCTCAAGTAAGTCCTCTTCAACAGTTTCATCAATGTTGCCCTGTAGTGCTTTTTCAAGCGATGCATGCTCATTCCCTGAAAGAAATCTGGCAAATGACATCATCAAGAATTCTTCATCCACCGAACTAACTCCTTGACAACAGGCTAGAACAAAAGCTTGTGACAGTCTGATTGGCATGAATTTGTGGTCCATGTATCCTTTCAACCACACTCTTCCAAGAGCTTGCCATTTCTTCTCGGAATAGTCTGGTTGCAGTCTGGGTACTCATTCGTCTTCCCCCTCACACTGTTCCAAGAAATGTTCCCAGAACGCGGAGTATGCCTCTCTTGACACACCATCACTATCCACAGCTTTCTCAATTGTAAACTCCATTTTTAGATTAGCTTTCAGTACTTTTGGTTCCATGAAGACATTAAGGACATCCTCGACTGTGTTTACTCGTCTTAATTTCACAAGGAGAAATTCTTTTTCAGATTGGTCTGGTGCAGCTGGAAGACTGCTTGATGATTCAGGTCCGGCATTCAGTGTAGAGTGCTACAAGATTTTTTAAAAGGCAATTAGATGTGATTGTTGATTGATTAATCAATTAGTAAGTATAAAATGAATAAACATATTTGACAATCAATATATTAATCAGCATGAAAAGGTGTAATTAGGTACAGTAGATATTATAAATGACATAGATGTGCTGCTTTTCTTTTGTTACATCACAATAAATAGAATATGTTTTAGTTTGGAATATTTGGATGAAAAATCAATCTGAAGACATTGGCAATTTCTCACTGTATTTTGTACATTTTATAGACATTGTAATTATAAGAAAAACTCTTCAAATGGATCAATAATGGCAGTCATCCATGGCAGTAATGTTAGAGCTTAGTTCTAAACTATACCTGCATACTGTTAAAGTCATGTGGATTCCAGGGAAGGGTGGAGTCTTGATTATCCCCATCATCACCAATAACGGGTCCAAAGTCTACTTCGATTCCTCAAGAGATGCTTGGATGGCAAGGGCAAGGTCTGCCTCATCATTTAACGACTGGTTTGCATCTTGACTCAGCCATTAAACATTCATCTTCAGATCCATGGCTGCTTGTTGATTGGCAAGTATCGGCAGATGGTGGATGCAGAACCTCTGTGTTACTCATCACAGGAGTTGCTTGTCTTGATTGGCTGATTGGTTCTCCTGTCTGTTGATAATTAAATTAAAAAACATACAAACAAATGTGCAATTATTACCTTATCTTTGATTTTGCATCATCTGATGCAAGCAGTCATGTGTACTATCACATTCACACCTTGCACCTAAGCAGGTTTTTTATGGTATATGCATTGAGTTAATGTGGCATTGAATTGAAAACCATTGGCCCATTTCCATTAGCTGCAGTCAACAAAATCATGATCTCTCCATTTCTCTGTCGTCATAGATTTCACCTGTGATTTATTCTAAACATAGCTGCTGTGTCATGCAGATGTAACTTAAATGCCACTACAGGAAACTATTACTTTTAATAAATATTTTTTTGTTAGAATCTTAAAAAGTTATTTTTGAACATTACTGCACAAATTAATCTCCATACAACACAAGTTCTATCACAGACTGGGTCCACGAAATGGGGCTTAAGTTTTCCTCCATTGAACCACTGGGTGCTGCACCTAAATCGGCAGAGCACTCTGGATGATCCACTTGATGATCAGTTGTAGTCCTCCATTGATGACTTCTCCTGGTTTTGTTTCTCAACCTTGTCCTAGTCTATAAAGAATTCAGATGATCAACAAATTATAAGATTATACAGCCACATATTGTCCAACTGTTAAAAAAAATCTTTCTGAACTTGTTATAAGTTTAGGGAGAAGTCAGTGGAGCAAATATAACCTCTTGTTGCAACTCAACTATCACCCTTGATTCAGTTTTTTTTATTTTGCAAGCTTCTTGTTCCTAATAGATTTGACATTGAATTAAGACAATATATTTATCCTCACAAACCACTGAGGCTAACAGTGAATATACAGTGCACATTTAATAAGACCAACAGTAGCTTATATTCACTGTTGTCCTCCGGAATGACACTTTTAGTGAGAAAGGCCTGCAGCAGCTAAGCGCCTCTCTGGCGGCGCACCTTGACACGCATACACAAGTCTTTAGTCAAATTCTGTGGCCCATTACTATTCAGTAATTACTCCGTTATTTTCATTTTAGAATCTGAAATACGCTACATGTTTGTCTAGCCTGGCTACAACCAGACCAAGCTCAATCTTATTTAAGCTGCAGGGCGAAATCAAATCGCCAGCAGATCGGGCTGGGTTTACCAAGTCTAATGTTTGTCCACAATGGGCTACCATGATAACCACCTCCCGCCCCAGATTTCACAATTAATAGCCTATCAATATAAATACAAAATAGTATTGATACGAGGCAGAAGATACATTATCTTCATTGGACTCTCCTCTGGGGGCTCCAAGTCCGATGATGCATCAGATACCGGTGTCACGTCTTTAGCCAGTGTGGTTGTGTAGATGTCATGGAATGAAGTCAACATGTTAGACAGTGGGATGGATGGTTAAACCTTTTTATATGTTGTTGTGATTTTTGATGGTTGTTGTGCGCTATTTAGCGATGAACTTTTTTTATTTATAAACATATGCATGCTTTGTTTAACCTCCCTAACGAACTGTCACAACAAAGACACAGACACTGCAAATTGACACAAGGTGCGTTGAAGCGGAGAACCCAAGAACGCCATACTGGGCTGAACCTCTCCCAAATTGTGGTGCCCGCTAACAAAACGAAGGAGCTGTGGGACAAGTATCACCAAGCCTCAGGGCACATGGGCGTAGCCAAGATCGATGCCCTGCTGAGGAAGACTTTCTACTGGGCAGGGATGGGAACTGACCTACAGACATGTGCATCCAATTGTGCAAGCTGCACCCAACAGAAAAGGGGCCCAGAGGTAAGAGCACCTTTAGTTCCTATCCTAACATCATACCCTTTGGAAATTGTCGCAATTGACTACCTGTCTCTTGGCCGGCCTGGTGACACTTACCCTTATCTATTGGTTATGACTGACCTTTTCACAAAGTATGGATGGGCCATCCCTACAAAGGACCAGACGGCAGCCACCACAGCTCGTGTTCTCTGGCGACACCTCATCCAACCATGGGGTTGCCCGGAACGTATCCTGTCTGACCAAGGTGCAGCCTTTGAGTCAAATCTAGTGGCACAGCTGTGCAGCCTTTATGGGTGTTCAAAGGTCCGAACCACACCCTACAGGCCCCAAGGAAACGGGGCCTGTGAAAGATTTAACAAGACTCTGCTGTCCCTTCTAGGATCATTGAGCTTGGAAGACCAAGTACACTGGCAAGACCACTTGCCTTCTCTGCTCCAGATGTATAACAATACCACTCATGAGACGACTGGAATGACCCCACATTTTGTAATGTTTGGCCGACATGCCCGTCTGCCTGTTGAAACTGCTGTGGGTGCACCACCTCTGACCCAGAGACATGACCTGGTAGGCTGGGTTCACCAACATAACCTGACCTTGCAGAGAGTCTATAAACAAGTGGCAACAAAGACCAAAGCAAACAGACTGCGAGACAAGGACAGGTATGATCAGAAAGCAAAGCACCTCTCCTTGCTACCCGGAGAGCGGGTACTGTTGCGAAATCTCCGCCGCAGAGGGCAGGGCAAGTTGGCGCCCCATTGGCAGCCCCAACTCTATGTTGTTCTGGATCAACTACGCCCTGGCCTGCCAGTTTTCCAGATCAGGCCAGAAGGAAAGGAAGGCCCTATTAAGACAATCCATCGTAACCATCTTAGGCCTTGCCCTTTCGATCCACCCCAAGTACCACAAAATGCCCCAGATATCGAAACGAACCCCATCCCACAGGACCTGAGAGGACTCTGTGGCCCCACAAGACCCAAGAAATGCATCACCCTTGCGAAGGTCTCAAAGACAAAATAGGGGTAGGCCTCCAGACAGGTATGGACAGTAAGATTGTCAGGATGACAACTGTTAAAGGGGGGAGGAGTGTCATGGAATGAAGTCAACATGTTAGACAGTGGGATGGATGGTTAAACCTTTTTATATGTTGTTGTGATTTTTGATGGTTGTTGTGCGCTATTTAGCGATGAACTTTTTTTATTTATAAACATATGCATGCTTTGTTTAACCTCCCTAATGAACTGTCACAATAAAGACACAGACACTGCAAATTGACACACCAGAAACCAGTGAAAATCAGCGATCCCATTCACCAGTTGGCAAATCCACTCGCGGATTACCTGTTAGACGGGGCGTTTTTTATTTCTCCTCACAGTTACTGCCTCAGATCGCCGCAGATCGGACCGGACTGGATCCCTTAACTGCTACTCGCAAAGGACGGACCCCCGCAGTTCCTCTTCGCCACTGGACCAGACTGTCGTTCGACCCTTGCGATCCAACGCTTGCAGACTCCAGATTAAGGGAAGTAGCTATTTCTCCTGCTCTCGGCTGTTGGTTTTAAGTAATCAAAGTTATATTGGTGTACCCTGAGTCTCCCTCTTATTTGTATATCGAGGGCTCTGCGACCAGAAGCTGACGGACGGTGTGGCAGGCCGGCAAAGTGCAAACTCTGGCACTGGATTAACCGGACTTGAACAGTGAAAGACACTTTCTTCTGGCAAAAAGGGAACCAGAGTGGAGTTCGGTATTAACCGGATTGGACTTTTTAGTATGGTTGAACCCCTTGTCTGAACTGCATTTTGTATTTGAGTAGTTTAGATAAATTGAACATCATTCTAACCATATGTTATTTAAATATCTATACATGGAATGTTTTAAACTAACTTCGAATTATAAATAAATCATTTTATACACATATTGGTGTCCTTCTCACTGTGTTGGTGTGGCCAGGAATCCGAATCTTTTAATATAAATTTGATGTTAATAGGCCTTAGTAGGCCATTACATAGACGCGCAACATCCTAGTTTGGTCTGCTCGTACAGCTGGCCCACTGTGACTTCAGGGGATACTGCGCTGTGACCAGGGCCGGGGTGGGCCATTTTCTCAGTCCGGGAATTTAATTCAAATTCAGGCCACTCTGATATGGAGGAGGAATTTGAGTCCATGAAAAGATAAAACAAACAAAAAACAATTCTCTCTCAATGCTTTTTATTTGTTTTAAACAAAGGTATATAATACTTTGCGTCACTTTAACAATATATAATTCAAATTCAAATAAAATAAAGATAATGATAAAGAAGAAAAGTTATTTCACAAATCAAAGTTATTTCAAAAATCAAACTGCACATACTGTATTTAAGATTAAAACAGCAAAAGTTTCCTCAGCAAAGTGCTTGTCTTTGCGAATTCGTTAATGACAGTGTCATTGTCAATGGACATCAAAATGTCCTTTTCAACACACATGAGCATAAATGCATCAAGGAGTTCCTGCGACATTGAGCTTCGTAGCCTGGTTTTCACACATTTTAAGGCAGAGAAGCTCCGCTCGCATGCAACCTGGGTGGTTGAAAGAGTCAAGAGAAACTTATAAGCCAACCCGATTACATGGTAAGCATCTGTGAGGAGGTTACATTGTGTGAGGATCAAGTAAACGCAGATAGCACAGTTTTTGCAAGAAGAGCATGTCCTGCTCTCCAGCTCAAATTCTGGCTCCATGTATGAAATTCCACTACCCTCCTCATCAGTCTGTGTGACCTCTCTTCCTGTCCTGACCACATAATCCTCCAGAGGAGACTTTTTCAGTCTCTCCCACTGGGATGCCAGGCTATACAGCTCGTCATGCAACCTGCTGACAGTCGCTCTGTCATCAAACCTCAATACACACTTGCTTAACTCTTGCAGTGCTGTACTGGGGATTCCGTTTTCCCTCAACTCAGCAAAGTTGTTTGGGTCAAGGCAAGCAAAATCTGAGGCAAGTGTTGCATTGGCTGCAAACCTCCTGTTGATACTGCCAGCAACTGTGTCCAGAATAACATTATGGACCTTGACCTCAAATGCAGTATAAGGTGAGACTGGTGGGTCATCTTCCTGGAGCTCTCCTGGCATTCTTTTCTTTTTTCTGAGTCGTTTTTCTGGGAGAGAACTCTCCACAACAACTTCACTGTCTGCCTCTTCCAGTTTCTTGTTGGCCCAACTCACAAACACATCAGCTGCTCCTTTAACTCCCTCAAAGTCCCTGGCAAATGTTTTGAGGCTTTCCTCTGTCCCCTCAACCAAACGCTGAGCTGACAAAATATTCATCCCATGTGTCTGTAAATACTTGGATAGAGGGGAGGTGTGCCTGAAGATGCGGAGGAAAATCTGGGCTGTGAGTATAACCTCATATCTCAAAAGGGTTTCCACATGCCCCTTTGCTTTGGCCCTGACCACTGACCTTATAGTGTCATCCGCTTCAATTGCCACCAGGGTCAACAAGAGGTCAACATAGAGAGCATCCCTTGGATCGCCAAAGCTCCCAAACACCTTTGTAAGGGCCTGATCCTTAGCCCACCACCTTGTAGCTCCTATTGGAGCCAATTTCCGGTGACGTCTGTCCTCACTCATCTCCTCCCACTTTTGCATGCGTTTCCACGACTCCTTCAGAAACACTGCCACATCATTCAGAATGGAAAAAAGTGATGTGCTTTCAACCACACTGCCTGTTGTGTCTGTCAGAACAAGATTTAACACATGGGCATAACACCACATGTGAATCTGTGTAGGAGCCAGTTCAGAGAGCAATGCTGAGAACCCCTGATATTGGCCCTGCATATTGGCAGCACCATCAGTGGAGTTGCCCACACATGTGCCAATATCAATGCTGAGATCATCCAAAGTCTGTTTCAACAGGTCAGTGAAATGCTGACCTGTGGACTTCTCACAATCCACCACAGCAACCAGTCGCTCATGAATCACATCTGTCACATACCTTAGTATGACAGAACATTGGTCTGTGGATGACACATCCTGAGTAGTGTCTATCTGTACCGAAAACATGCCTGCCTCTCTGACCTCATCAGCGATTCTGCGTTTTATCAGCATTTTGAGTACATCCACCACTTTGTTGACTATGTCCTTGGAAAAAAGTGTCAAAAGAGACCCTCTTCCTTTTCCCCCACTGTCATGGTGAATTTTGCTTTGCTCAATGCAACTGCTAATGTGTTGCTGAAGACAGGGATCATATCGGCCCAAAAGCAGTGGCAACTCTAAAAAGTTGCCATGATTGACTGCAGTGTTTTCTAGGGTGTAAGCAGCCTCTGCCTTATCCCCTCGATAACTAAGACCACATTTTCCAATGACTTTAACCACATCAATAATGCGTTCCATTACCTGGCGCTTCTGTTTAACTTTCTCATGATGTAAAGACATCTGTTTGCCTGCCAAAAGGCTGTTTACATTTGCATCTTTAGCCATCAGAAAGTAAGCATCTGCACAATTCCTATGTATCTTACTTTGTTCATACTCTTCAATGCGCTGATGGATATGTTTCCATGCCTTCATACCACCCTTAATGAAGGGATTGTTTGTTTTAGCAGGTGGCGCAAATGCCAAACAAACAGAACAGTACAGTGATTCTGTTTTGTCACTGAAAGTCAACCATTTGCGGTTGGTGCCTTGTTTGTTGTAGAACACTTTGGCTACAGGGGGTGTTGTGGGCTGCTGAGGATGGAAACTAAAAAACATTTGTAGGTCTTGTCTCTGAGGACGAGAAAAATAATCAAATGCCTCCTCATCTATGCTATTGGCTGCCTGTGAGATCTCCTGCTGCACTCCTGCTGTTTCTAAGGTTCCTCGAGCCTCCCTCTCAGCATCTGACTCTCCTATATTATAGCAATTAGTCACATAGACAATTATTGATTAATTATTGATTGAAGTGATTACTTATTTCATTTGGGCTTATTTTGATGCATTTCAAGTAATTAGTTCGTTTTAAATCCTGCTACCTGTTTCCTCTGTGGTCCTGGCCTCTCCATGCCTACTGCATTCTCCTTCAGACTGCACCTGATCCTCTGAGGCTACAGAAATGTTCATTAAGAGTTGTCTATGTTGCTAGAAAACATGACACACTTTATTTATCCTTTTATTCACTGATTAATTCATTTATTTATTTACTGTAATTGTGGTTGTGTTAAATGATTTGCATGATTTAGTCTACCACCCTACCATGGTTTTCTTCTCTATGCCAATATTTTACATCACAAATGTCTATCTTGACTAACTACAGTATCTTCCTCTACCTGGCCCTTCAGTAGTCGTGCCCTCCTTGGGATCATCAGTAGCACTGGAAGTGGTCTGCTGAGCTGTTGCTAGAAAACAATCGATAACAATAAAAAAATATATTTAATAGTGAGTTGATAACCACAGTGTGCGCGCCTCTGTGGAAATGCACGATATGACGGCGAGACGAAATAGGTTACAGTTGCAGAGGAGATAAGCGTGACAGCACATTTGAAACTGTTTGTCAAAAAATGGAAAAATGGAATGTAAAGCAAGTGTTCGGTTCGTTTACACACAGCAAGCACGGGACGTGAACATCTCTGCATCTGCATTCGTGCTCAGTCCGAAATGGATAGAAATCGACAAGAAAACAGATTCTTCCTTTCACATCAAAGCGTCGTGCCCGCGCGGTGTCCGGATAAGTGCTCATTGCAACTTGAAAATAGAACAGTCTATTCCCTGCACGGGTCTGAGCGGGCTCAGCTCACATTATAATAAATGGGAGGGGAAGGCTTGAACATGAAACATGATGCTGATTCCCGCAGATAGAACGCGCGTGCAGACTCTCCAGTAATTAAAAAAGGCAACTAAACACCCCAACGTGCTCGCGCTGCCCCTGTTCCTGCACACGCGAACCATGTACAATATTTGCATACAGCACTTCTAAATAATTATATTTATTTTAATTGCATGTTTGAGATGCATTTAATAACAAATATCAAACAACAAATGTGATCGTCCCTATTTAATATTGCGTTAGTAACCACATGTGCGCGCCTGTGGGAATGCAGGCTACAGTTGATGAGGAGATACAGTGTGATAAAGCGTTAAGCAATTGTTCATCAGAACTGGAATGTAAAGAAAGTGTTCGGTTCTTCTTTGAATATAGGAATACACTTCTAAATCATATAAATTGTGAGATTTTACATATTTAACAACAAAAGCAGTCAGATGACAGTTGAGTTGACATTGCAAACGTTCGCCACGTTATAGCCTATTTGATCAAATTCACAACCAGGCCTATTATCCATATCTCTCAGTAACCTACCAGCTTGTCTTGAGAACATATCTGTCAATTTGGCACATTTGGCTGCCACCTCCTGTCTTTTTTTAAGCTTAGCCCTCTCCGTTCCACCTGGCCTCTTTCTACCCTCCATCACTGACGCGCTCTGTTTCGCGCCGTTGTTATTTAAAAGACGAGCCGTGGGCCAAACCATCTGAAACATTTGGGAGGAGAGAATTCCCTTACATGGTAGAACCTAAGAATTTAATCTGCTGTGATGCAGCAGGCGGCTGCGCTGCTATGGTGAATTTATGCAGACTACAGTTGAATTGATATTAATGCAAGAATAAGATAAGTGACAAAAATTAGTTACAACTATTTTCCCCATGGGCCAATCAGGCCAGGTCGATGGTTTGGGCCGGGAAAGGTCCCGGATAATACCATTGCCACCCCGGCATTGGCTGTGACTATAATCACGAATATCAAATTCGAAGTTTGCCATCGGCCCTTTGGACGAATGTCCATTTGGAAAAAACAAGCCTTTGCCTGTCTCCAGCAGTTCTCTCATCGTTATTTATTTCCGGACCGAAAGGTGTCGTGTTCCACCTCCCTTTTTGGTTTTTATTTGTGTCGTCCTCAGAGTGGAGCCATCCCATCCCAACCCGCCGGGTATCTTTAACGGCACGTTGGTTTCCAATACCGGGGCCTTCTTCTGGGTTGTCAGGAGTTTTCCTATGGTTTTCCCCTAGCCTCTCTTACTTTTTGCATGAGAGAAGACTTAACTGTCTCCACTCCTCCTGACTTCACATTTTTTTGGCGACAAAATGCACGGATTGCAAGTTGGTCCCCATATTGTTCTATATACTCTCTTAGCTGCTCATCAGTCATAACACCTATGACGTCGATGTCGATCTGAAAGGCAAATGTATAAAAACATCAACAGGTATAGGCCTGAGGAGACGATTGAATTCTGACACAGAAATTGACACACTAAAAACGGGGCAATTTCAGCATTTGGATGTAAACACCATAGACTATTAACTCGTTTTTTTTAACTGTTCATAGTAGGCTATACGGTGAAAGACGCACACTAATGTGGCTAGACCGGCCTACTGGTCTCTTTCGAGATCTTCAATGATTGTATTTTGGACCTATACATGGAATACGCAGACATAGCCTACCTATACCAGCTGATTTGTTTAATTTTAGGCCGAGGCGTTCTGCATAACAGTCCGCATGTATTGCTTGTAGGCCTACCACATTACGCGAAGAGGTTGTGCCAGAAGCACGTTTAAATGAAATTGAAGGTAGTAGGGCAATAGCGGCTTAGGCTACATAGTTCAAAACCGAAGGCCTACACTAACACGAAAAGGATCATCTTTTTACATTTTTGGGTTTCAGTGGTTGAGATAGGCCTATTATCTTAAATACTCACAAAGTTAAAACGAGTCAAAATTGTAATTGGTTAAAACTCAAATGCTGACATTTCCCCTTACGTTATTGTTTTCTGATTTTTGCAAAATCTCAAAATATGGGTTGGGGCATTTAATTCAATGAGGGTTTTATATCCCATGCTTTAAAAAAAAAATCGTTAAAACAAATATGTGTGCTTAAGGGCGCCACTAGGGGGCGCCCCCTCCGCCAATTTGGCGCCCTAGGCGGTCGCCTTGATGGCCTGTAGGAAGAACCGGCCCTGACTTCATGTACAAGTATGTCATCTGATGGCTACTTGTTTTCGAAATACTTTGTCTTTCTTGTGAGCACGGGAAACTTTCGCGTGAGCACGTGAAACTTTCGCGTGAGCACGAGAAACTTTTAACTTTTTTTATTTCCCCATGTCCCTTTACGGGTTCCGTAAGAAACACAGCGCAGAATGCAAATTCTGTAATATGATCATTACTGAGTCGTCTGGCACCACATAAAATATCCACCGGCAGGTCCAAACGAAACACCCTGAGAGGTAAGTGAAGCTAGACTTGTAACGTTACGCTAATGTTAACTGTTAGCTAGCTGACGTTAATATTGTTAGCTGTTTCCAAGTAGTTGGCTTTGTGACATTTGATTCAGCATTAGCTTGTCTTTTCCCTCAATGTCATGATAAACTAGATGACCGTTAGCTGGTTATCGTTAACAGTAAGCAATGGTTGGCCAGGGGGAGTGAAACGGGAGAGAGATTAACGTTAGAGGGCGAGGCGACAGACAAATGAATCCTGGATTGAATAACATAAGAACTAAAGGGCTAAAATATGCTATTACATGTGTTCTACAGAGCCCTCGCAGCGTTTCTCTCTCTCTCTCTCTCTCTCTCTCTCTCTCTCTCTCTCTCTCTCTCTTGAATTTAAAGTACAATCTGCATTTACTGGTGGTTTAAGTTATATCTATCTCAGGAAATGTTTTTTTTTATAAGTTATCTAGCTAAACTATGCATTGGATGCCATTGATGGAGCTGACGAGCTAGCTAACGTTAATGTAATGTTAGCTGAGCAAGGCACCACACAGCTTAGCAACACAAAAAACGTTTCTATTGGGAACAAAGATCAAACGTTTTCAATGTGCACAACCACAATGCATCTTGACGAACTTGCAGTAAGGACAGGGTGTAGTGGGGTCCTTTGCTAGTTATTATTTTTTTTAATTACCACAATTAACGTTACAGTTACTAGGTCGTGGTACTTTGCTGAGCTGAAAATGGCACGAGTTATATATTTCCTCATATAACTCAGCAACTAGGCCTGCATGTCTCGTGATAATGATTCTCAAATTTGTGTTATTAAAAAACCTACCCTGTACATTCATGTAGGCCACAACAGTATTTTAGCTAATTAAAGTGTGAGGGAAAGCGTTTTTCTTGCCAATTTCCTATTTAGACCCATGGTCTTCAAAAATGACTTGTTTTTGTAGGTCTCGACTCGGTCTCGACCCTCCAAAGACTCGGTCTTGACTCGGTCTCGACCACCCCAAAATCCCAAAGTCTTGGTCTTGACTCAGACTCGACACTTTAAGGTCTTGGTCTTGACTCGGACTCGATATAGGTGGTCTCGTCCCCATCAGTGATATACTGAATGACCAGGTTATTCCATCAATGGATTTTTTTTTGTATTCCCTGATGGCATGGGCATGTTCCAAGATGAGAATGCCAGGATCCATCGGTCTCAAATTGTGAAAGAGTGGTTCATGAGACATCATTTTCACACATGGATTGGCCAGCACAGAGTCCAGATCAAACCCGAATGAGAATCTTTGGGATGAAGACTTTGCGCAGTGGTCCAAATCTCCCGTCATCAATACAAGATCTTGGCGAAAAATGTATGCAACTCTGGACAGAAATAAATGTTGTGACTTTGCAGAAGCTTGTGGAAACGAGGCCAGGCAGTGTATTTACAATCTGTAAATGTGTGAGGTTGTTAACTCAGGTGCCTGAGGATAGATTGTAATGGAGAAAATAATCTCTCTCTGAATACTGAATTTTCTCCGCTCAAGTGTAAATGTTACCAGAGCATCCCAAAATTTGGTATTTCAGGGTTGTTCCAGTAATGCAACAGTGACATTTTGGATTGTGTACCTCTGTAAACTCTACAGTTTCAAGCTTATACGCAGTCATTGTTTTATGTAACCTCGACATTATTTCCTTAATCGTAAAACGGATATCTTTTGTTTGTTTTTCTTTCATGGGTAACTGAAATCCCACCTACATAATTAAGTTCTGGAGAAGTAAAGAGGAGTGGCACATATTTCTTTAATCAGCACATAAACAGAAAACACGTACATAAGAAACAATTTCTTATTTGGTTATACTTGTTTATTTCCTTTTAGTCAGTAGATAAGGGAGGAGTCGACAAGAGGTGTGCCCCACACATCTCAAATTTTTATGTATTAAGAATACACAACTGATGCACACTTCTCAACTACACTGTGCTCTGAAAGGCAGGCACAGACTGATCATACTGTCATCTTTGCAAACTGAAGGCAAAAAGCACATTGCACAAATGCTGCACAACCACCTCTCTTTTTTATGCACCCTTCTGTACTTCTTCCTGTACCAATAACTCTCAAGCTGTCAGCGGTCTCCAAGTCTGAGTTCTGATTTACAGTTGGAGTGTTGATGTGCCGTCCTCGCATCTCGCAGACACGACAGAACATATTTTGTCTTGAACAGTATTTAGCTCTCTGCAACAGACTTATAACCCCCTTCGTTGACACCACATCACATAATTTAACACCATCCTTTAAATAAATCATAATTATGTCATACAGTTGAATTGTTTAGGTTCCTGGTTCCAAACAACAGGGACCAGACCCCCACTGAGGGCCTTTAAAGCAACTTTGCAACTAAAGGATTTCATTTATTGGTCGGAAGAAACAAATATAATTGTTTGATTTTTCTGTTTGATTTATGAAGATGCAAACATTTTTTAAAGCTTACAGTATAAAGGCACAGTGAAGACCCTAACCCTAAACACAAAACTCAACAGAACATTGGCCAAGCATCAGGGAGAGGAAAATATTACATATTACAAAAAGAAGTGCAACATGTTTTTTGTTTTTTTAGTAGGCCAAATACAGACCGAGATATGGATTAAAAAGGCCGTTTTGCTTTTCAACCTGAAAAAGAGCATACAGTATGTCATCTTCGACATTCCCAAATGTAAGCAGACTTATGAGGCATTATCGAGAGAAAATAATCTGCTCCATATTCAGCTAAACCTTTGGTTTTGACTCAAACTTCCTGCAGATGTTGTCTTCAATATTCAAGTGAATTGTACTGTCTATCAGTTTTTCTGTGATGTAATGTTATGCATTAAATATAATGTTTAATATCCATAAAATATACCACTTGAAAAAGGATAGTAACTATTGACGTCATTTGTAAAACCACTTGTGATATAAGACTGCATTTTCATCGAAGACTTTTGGCCAACACCCTCAACTGTTTATTTAGCCAGAATGCGGTGAAACTTGATCTGCATAAAAGGTATCAGGTGACATGTCTTCATACTCCTGTGCTACTGAGATCATCTGACACAGGAGAATCCCTTCTCAGAAATAAGAGCCAATTGAGAAATCTTCTGCTTCGTCTCGTGGCCAGGTAGATTGATAGCAGACTCATTATGTTTCTTCAAACTGAATTTCTGTCATGTACCATCTTAAAAACGGGCATTTTAATATTTACGCACTTTCTGTAGCAAAACAAATGATAGTAACAAGTATGTACCTTTACTTAGAAAACACTGTAAAGTA
Organism: Eleginops maclovinus; assembly: GCF_036324505.1. NCBI lineage: Eukaryota > Metazoa > Chordata > Actinopteri > Perciformes > Eleginopidae > Eleginops > Eleginops maclovinus. The sequence continues at coordinate 7,064,326 of NC_086361.1, read as the reverse complement.
ATCACAGGAAATGATCATCACAGCAGCCGGTATTCTCCTCGATTGGTAATAAACTATACAGTAGATTGTGTAGGAATGGTGAAGGCTGATTTTTACTTCATAGATATTTTAATGACTTGAGAGTACATCTGTAGAACCCACAACATTTACTTTTATTTTGTGGAATGTAAAAATATTAACATTCAACATCTCCAGACAGACATTAAACAGCACTGCAGTGAGAACAGTGCAGCCCGAACATTGCTTTACCTTTCACTGACCCAACTGTGAAATGTAGATTTTATTTGCAAAGGGACAGAAAAAGTGCTGGAAGAGGAATTTACTTAAAGCCCCTCTTGGAAACCGGCCACAGGTAAATGTGAAGCTGAAGGATCCGGTTCTTGATCGCAGTGAGTAAATTGTGAAACCAGTGAACAGAAATATCTCATCCTGTCTAGATGGAGACCCTTAATGGAGAGCAGTCCTCAGAAAATATTTAAATCAGAACGTTTCTTTCCAGCTCTCAGTCTCTCCCAAAAAACAGTGTTACAAATCAGGACGTGAAACACCATAAAAAACATAACAAAAATCATCCATTCGCCATCATTAGGTGGTGCTCGTCCCAAAACAGAATCAATAAAAAAAGACAAACAATAATCCAATTGGACTCTACTTAAAACCAGCATCATTTCTTTTCCAACCGTTTTTTGACCCTTTTCTCCATCCACTCTGCTGCGTTTCACTCGTACTCGGCGATTAGCACCATCATTCCGACTCCAAACAGCAGGGCCAGAATCTCCATCAGAGACTGGCCGAAACTGGTGCGGCCCGCTAGCAGCTCTGGGAGCACCGTCACCGTGGCGATGTAAACGAAGCCGCCGGCAGTGAACGGCAGGATCCAGGCAGTCGCCGCAGCGCCCACACCCTCGGCCAATAGGGAGCAAGATGTGCCGGCTAAAGCTCCCAGAGCGGTCAGCAGCTGTAGACACATGGCCTGATGGGAAAAAGGAAGAGGAGGATTCATGTCTTACGAGTCTCAAAACCACCACAGAATTCTTCAGAACCACTTCTTTTCCCCTTTGAATCTATTGCACAAATGTAGCTGGTTATTTACAAATCAATCTGCATAGAAAGGTGAAAAAATGTAACCTGTAAATACACACCTATTACTGGTATAGACCCCAAAAATGTCAATTTGCTGACAGCTCTTTCTTGAAGTTTTGACACTCAAATCTGAATGTATAGGATTTGTTGGGCCAATGACAAAAACAAGGAGGGATAGTTTGACACTATTGTTACCAATCAGACAATCCTGTTTCCCAAAGTGGTTTATCTAAAGGGGGATCCCTGTGATATTTCACAAGGTCAAATTGATTATATATACAGTATATATATATATTCAGCAAAGTCCATTTATTCGAGGACTGGGGATAGAGAAGACTGGGGCGATTAACTTCCTGCCTATTGTCTGTGTTGTACAAATTCTGAGATGAAGCCGAAGCTTGAGTAGTCAGTTACCTTTTTTTTGGTGCAGCCAGACTGGACAAGGATGGCAAAGTCTCCAATCTCATGTGGGACCTCGTGCAGCAGGATGGTGAGGGTGGTGACGGCGCCAACAGCAGGACTGACCAGGAACGATGCTCCGATGGCCAGGCCGTCAGTGAAGTTATGTGTGAAGTCAGCTGCAAGGTTCAGATAACCCGACACCTTGATGTCTGTCAGAGGAGACAATAAAGAAATAAGGATAAGAACACACCGTTTCCTGCCAGCCTGCCACTACACACAGGTCCAGGAATACTTATATTGCCCTTTTCTGTTAGATCGAGGACACGTTGTTCATATAAAGGTTCACATACCTGTGCCAAACAGACTGACTGATGTGATGCCAAAAGAAGATTACTTTTCAACTTCTATATATTTTTTAACCCCGCAGGCAAATTAAAAGCTTATGTTCCATATATACAGTGGGGCAAAAAAGTATTTAGTCAGCCACCAATTGTGCAAGTTCTCGCATTTAAAAAGATGAGAGAGGCCTGTCATTTTTATCATAGGTATACCTCAACTATGAGAGACAGAATGAGAAAAAAAATCCAGGAAATCACATTGTAGGATTTTTAAAGAATTATTTTCAAATGATTGTGGAAAATAAGTATTTGGTCAATAACAAAAGTTCATCTCAATACTTTGTTATATACCCTTTGTTGGCAATGACAGAGGTCAAACGTTTTCTGTAAGTCTTCACAAGGTTTTCACACACTGTTGCTGGTATTTTGGCCCATTCCTCCATGCAGATCTCCTCTAAAGCAGTGATGTTTTGGGGCTGTCGCTGGGCAACACGGACTTTCAACTACCTCCAAAGATTTTCTATGGGGTTGAGATCTGGAGACTGGCTAGGCCACTCCAGGACCTTGAAATGCTTCTTATGAAGCCGCTCCTTCGTTGCCCTGGCGGTGTGTTTGGGATCATTGTCATGCTGAAAGACCCAGCCACGCTTCATCTTCAGTGCCCTTGCTGATGGAA